>NC_056747.1:687872379-688049263 GCF_019279795.1 Protopterus annectens | reverse complement strand
TGTTTTGAAGCAGCCATTAACAGAAGTAGGAAAAGTCCTTTTAAATCTCTGTCATTACTGATCAAATTATATTTCCAGATCTTTAAAGCAGTATGTCATCTGCATAGAGCATACATTGGTCGTGAGGAGGCTTAATGCTAAGTCATTAATAAACAGATATAAAAACTGGATCCTAACACTGACTCTTAGAGGACCACTCTGATAAGTGCTACCATCTCAGTGATGGTACTTCCAGCTGTGACTTGGAAAACATGAATTGTCAAAGAGTTTTGAAACCACGAGGTCCTTTTTGAAAGCCAAGTTGCTCTAGTTATTTTAATGTGCTGGTTAAACATTTTAGATATTAGTCTCTTTAAAGACAGAATTGGTAACACTGTATAGCATGGTTAGTATATTATACCCATTCCTTGTTATTTGTATGACAGCAATCTGTATTTGTTGATGTGTTCTGTCATTTGATCATGAATAATTTTTCTAGTGTTTTAGCATGTGAGCAAATGTTGGCCATCGGTTTAAGTCTAGGGTATTTCATGTGCTAGAACCTCAGTAAGATGAATTATGTAATCATGTTTGATGGATAGTGGAACAATTCCACTAAATATGAAATTATTATTTTTTTTTCAATTCCTTTTTATTAGGGTTATATCAAAACAAAATGAAAACAGGAAAACGATTTAACAGAGAATAAACAATAACACACAACATACAGACCTACAAACATAAAACCTATATACAGTAATAACCTATATACAATTCTCATCTATATCAAACTATGCAGCATACAGAGTTATGAATTACAGTCATGCCAGAATGTGTTCAGATATCAGTTTCCAAGTGTCCTTCTGGGTCCTTTTATTCCTCATGGAATACCATAAATATTTATGTGCCAAAAGCTGTTTGCTAGCTGTTTGCTTGAAACCATCCCATGTTATTATGGACCTGTCTTTCCAATTTAGTGTGATGTAATATTTTATTAGCATAAATGTTGTTACTAGGATGTGCAACTGATTATTCTTCATTCCTATAGGAGGTATGTGTAGGAGAGCAAATTTCCAGGATAAGGTTGATTTTTCATATCCCATTTTCTCTAATTTGACTCTTAAGGCACACCAGAGTTTGTATGTACATTTACAACTCCAAAATATATGTATAATATCAGCTTCTTTGGAGGGGCAGAATTGGCAAAAAGGTGGGAGTTCTTTGTACATTTTATTTAATAATGAGGGCGTAAAATATGCATTGTTTAGGATCATAAGTTGAGTATATCTGAGCTTCTGAAGGAGAATGTCTTTGGAGAATTTTTGAATTGCCTGTGCAATTATTTTGGAGGGAATTGTAGGATCTTGTTTTGTCCAGTAATTGGAATGAATGGCTTATTTCGTGTGTCTAAGTGAGATAATGAATTTATAGGCATTTGAAATCATTTTTTTTCCGTGTCATCATATCCCACAGCATTCTACATGTAGCTATCTGTTGGTCTGGGATGTTAGTATCCTTCCAAAATCTGTAACATAATTCTTTTAGTTGTCTTATCATAATTGTATATTTAGACGGGAGATTAAGTTTGTTTCTAATATTAGTTAAAGATTCCTGCCTAAGTAGATAAATGTCTAAAACTGTTTTTTCTTTCAGTAGTGGATATGAATTCAGGTCAATCATCTTTTCTTTTAGTTGAATATTGGGGTTAAGGTGTAATGGTTGGAAAGTATAAAAAGCAGTTAATAGATTTAGTGATTTGAAGAGATTTTGTGTTATTTTAATTTGTTCCCATAAGTCGTTTTGTAATTTGTATCTTCTTCTGGACATTCCCTTTAGAAATGGGAGGGCCTTGGGATTAAATTGTAATGTTTTAACATAGTTGTGATATAATTTCATCCAAGTTGGGCACCACATATTGGTTTGTTCCCTGTAATTTGCAATATTGATTAATCTACTACCTTTGGTAATTTCATAATAGAGTTTAAAGTCAGGCAAGCCCACCCCCCCCCTTTGTCCTTTGGATATATAAGTTTTTGATAACTTATCCTGCTAGGTCTTGGATGCCAGACGAATTTTGAGAGGGTTGATTGGATGTTATTAAAGACTTTATTGTGAATCAGTGTATTGGTTGTGTTAAATATAAAAAGTATTCTGGGGAGGATATTTATTTTAATGATGGCTACTCTAGAGAGAAGGGGGAGTTACCGCAATTTACACACAATTGTGTCCATCTTACCAAGTCTTTTTGTATGGTGTCCCATGTTTTAATCACATTGTCCTGATAGTAATTATGTGCATCGGTATAGAATGCTATTCCTAGGTATTGTATGTGGTCACTGACTTTAATATTAGGTATAGTACCTACAGTTGGGTATTGTGCATAGTTATTAATCGGGAATATTGTTGTCTTATCCAAGTTTACCTTATAGTTCGCGAATTTAGAAAATATTTCTGTTGAGTTATTGATTTCGAAAAGATCCATGTTGGGAAGAGAATAATATATATTTAAGTCATCTGCGTACGCTGACAGTGAAATCTCAGTGTTAAAAAGGACCGGTATATTATGATATGTTCTTTGTTTTATTAGTAAAAATAAGGGCTCAATATATAGATTGAATAGGAAAGGTGATAAAGGGGCAGCCTTGTCTAATCCCATTGTTAATTTTTATTTTTTTGGAGCTAAGTTTGTTAATTTGTAGAGTGGTATATGCTTTGTTGTGTAAAATGTTTATATAGTGAATAAACTGTGTAGGAAAGTTAAATTTTTGCAGAATCAAGGTCAGAAATGACTTATTGATTCTATCAAATGCTTTAGAAGCATCTATAGCTAAGGTGTAGATAGGTGTTTGTTTCATTAGGGATAAAGATATCATTGCTTCAAGAGTTAGAGTTTGATCGACTGTTTGCCTCTGATTGATAAACCCAGATTGTTCTGGGGAAATAATTTTTGTAATTATTGTCTTAGTTCTGTTAGCCAGAATTGCTGCCATAATTCTCATATCCAAATTAATAATAGAAATGGGCCTATAATTATTAGGGTTGGTTGTGTCCTTGTTAGGTTTAGGTATTAATATGGTTCTGGATGCATTTAGGTGTGGATCAGAAATACCCTCTTGTATTATGTGATTATATAGGTGATGTAGTATGATTGACATCTTAGAACTAAAGCATTTGTAGAACTCGGCTGAGAAACCATCAGGACCCGGTGCCTTATTATTTTTGAGGTTATTAATTGTTGTTTTGATGTCCACTTGTGTAAGTTCAGCTGATAAAGAAGTTTGTTGTTGTACCTCTAATCTGGGAAAGTTTAATCCATTAATGAATAGAAGTAAATCCTGTTCATTGAATGTTTTGGGGGTAGGGTTGTACACTTCTTCATATATTCTCTCGAAGACCTTAATTATATCTTGTGAGTTAGAATAACTGTTTTGCTAAAAAATAAGTTCCGAGATATGTGGATTAGGTTTATGTTGATTCAACAACCTTGCCAAGAATCTAGAGGGGAGTTGGGCCCACTGTGAGTAATTGGCTAGGTTTTTTATTTCTTGAAATGATAGGTTTTCTGCTTGTAGAGCTAATAACTTAGCCTGTAGTTGATTAATGGAGTTCTCTACCTCCACGGAATAAAGCTGCTGCAACCTAAGCTCAAGTTTAGATATTTCATCCTTGATACTTTTTTCTTTGGTGAAAATATTTTTCTTATAGAAAGCATATTTATTGATTAACATCCCTCTAATTAATACCTTGGTGGTAGCCCAAGTTATATCGAATGGAAAGGTGTTATCCACAATGGATAAAATGCATTGGTCCAGTAAGAAGTCAATTTCTTTTCTAATATCGGGTTTTTCTAAAAGATTTGGGTTCAAGTGCCAGAATCTATTATAGTTTTGCCGGGCGCTGAAATGTGCCCAATCTATTGTAAGGGTGATTTTCGAGTGGTCCGATAGAGATCTAGGTTCTATGTCTAGTGAAAGTTCAAATTGTAAAAAGATGTCCGAGACTAAGAAGAAATCCAGTCTGGACCAAGTTTTATGACACTGTGAAAAGAAGGTAAAACCTTTATTATTTGTGTGAGGGACGGTAATGAGGTGTGGGTCGCTTAAAATCATTTTTAATTTCGAAAAGGGCAGTAGTGGCCTGTTGGTTGAATTTAGTTTTGTTGTTTGTTCTATCCATATTTGGGTCTTGAATAGAGTTCCAGTCCCCCCCCTAGGATGTAGTAGTGCTCTGGGAGAGAGTTTATTAAGTTATAGATGCCCATAATAAATTTGTGTTGGGAGGAGCAAGGGGCATATACATTTACTATCAAGATTGGTTTGTCTACTTTGTCAATTTTGGTTATAAAATAACACCATCTGCCTTCTGGATCTGAATCTTGTCTTAAAATATTGTATTGGAACGAATTTTTTATAATGGTGGCAATTCCTGCTTTATTGGTATTATTGCCTGCTGCTATAATGGATTTGATCCATTTTTTATTTGCCGTGTGAACCCACTGCTCCTTTAGTAAGTGTGTTTCTTGTATCATTATAAAGTCTAGATTGGATTTATAGACAAGATGCATGAAAAGTTTTTTCTTATTTTCTGTTTGTAAACCTTTAACATTCCATGAGGCTAACTTCAACATCTTTTCTTTAGTACCTGAATCCAAAACCGGTAGCTATGTACTGTATCATTAAATAACAACATCACTGCAGGATCCCGAACACATACAAAAATTTTTGGACATAGATGAGAAACTCTTCCAGTCTTATCCCAGCCTTATCCCAGTGCCTAACCACTACCTCTGTCACCCTGGAAGAGATTGGGATACCAGTTCTTATTAGAAGCACAGTTGTTAGGTATAAACAATTGAAATTCATTTTAGGGTTTAGCCATGAGGTATCCCCATTCCTCCAGTATCCCATTTCGTTAAACCAATACCAGCAGAGCATAGAAACCTACTCTATCTCTAGTACCGTAGCTTGAAACATCATACAGAGCACACATTAAAGGTAAAGTGAGAAAATTGCTAAGTTACCTATATAATTGCATTTAAGTAGAAAGCATTAAAGCCTGTAGTCTAATAAGCCCTTATTTTATCTAGATCCCCTCTCTCAGAATCTGTATTCATAAAGGGTTTGAACATTACTAAAATATTTTGAAACAACATATTTTCAACAAAACTGCACAAACAACATTTTTTTTAGGCTTATACTATAAACAAATCTGAATGTCCAATTGGTTATGTCCATAATCCACAAATTCCTCTCTTATAGGTCTAAGTAGAAAACACGTTTGTTTTTTAAACTGAATAAACAGTGACTAAGGTGCAAACAAACATAAGATCCACCTATATTATGAATTTCCACTGTTTGCCCT
Source organism: Protopterus annectens (assembly GCF_019279795.1). Lineage (NCBI taxonomy): Eukaryota > Metazoa > Chordata > Ceratodontiformes > Protopteridae > Protopterus > Protopterus annectens. The sequence goes on along the minus strand of NC_056747.1, from coordinate 688,043,923 downwards.
TTAAACAGTACAGCGTTATATGTATTAAACTCTTCTATTTCTTCTGAATCCTATCATATTTTACAGTCACCAGGTAGTTGTTAAAGTACCTTTGTATTGTGAGATATCCAGTATTTCGTCCATATTAGTAAGTGCCTGCTTCATCCACGAATTTTTGCTGTATCCTCGGGTTGCTTGAGTTGTTTTCTTATCCCCACTTCCATCTTAAGTCTCTTTCGGTGCTGGACTGTGTAGAGTTGGGCTCTGTAGCTTTAAGGATGCATTGCACCTTGGGAATTCAGCCTCCACGCAGGGGTTACGTTGACAGCATAACCTGATGGGAGCTGGAGTTTCTATTTTAGACCGACGACCATGTGAAGATCATACCCAGGAACCAGCGCTTGATTTCGGATACAAAAAGCAGGGCCCCTCGAATGGAAATCATCAGGGGAAAATGAAGCCTAGCAGAAGCAAGTTATACAGAACAGGTAAACTGGATTATGTGATAGGAACCTCTTTTCTTTTTGGTTGTGGCAGTGAGAGCATAGCTAGCGTTCATTGGGTTTTAAAACGCGTTTTTTCCTGGGTTGGTTTTAAATACTTTAAGAAAAGTCGAAGCTGCTTCTTCCTTGTTGTTGCATGAGTATCTGTGGTCTTGCATTGTAAAAGTAAGTGTGTTGGGGAACTTCATTTGGAATCTGATTTTATTTGGTTATGAGGAAAGAACAGTAAGGGGCAAGATTTTGTCTTTCTAGTTTAATTTGATATGGTAGATCTTGAGCAATGGTTATATTCATGCCATCCCAAACCACAGATTTTTTTGCTTTAGCAGCAAGTAGTATTTTGTTAACATGAAGAAAGTTAAGGATCTTGGCATATACAATTCTTGGACTAGTTACTACTGGTGCTGATCTAAGAGCCCTGTGTGCTCTCTCAATAGTGATTTGGTTAGCTTCTAGGTCATTTTCTAGGAATAAGGCAAAGATTTCTGATAATGTGTTCAACAGCTTATTTTGATCTATATTTTCAGGGATGCCCCTTATAATTAAGTTGTTCCGTCTAGATCTGGCTTCGAGATCCAGGATTTTTGCTTGTATTTCCTGAATATCATTTTTGTTGGTATTTGATTCCTTTTGAATGTTTTCTATTTGAATGTCGTGATCCATAATTTTAGATTCTATTTTGTCCAGTCTTGTAAGTATTTTATCTGTAGATGAGCCAATTGCATTAATTTGAATTGATAAGTTTTGTATAGCTTCCTGAATGGGTTGCAAAGCCACTTTCAAGTCTTCTAGGTTAGAGTTTTCTGTCTTGTTTTTATTTGAGTTTGCAATTTTACTAGATTCCACAGCTTTGCTAATTCTGGCTCTTTTGGATGTTGTATCCTTTTCAGGTGAATTTATTGTAGTAAATTTTGATTTAGTAGTCTGGCTTTCCATAGATTCCTGATCATTAGGCATTTTGTTTGATCAGTCTTACTGTATTTGGTAGAAATTCTTCTGTATTGTAATTCAGGATTACCTTGGCCTAGCAGTTGTCAGCACTGAGCTCACATGTGGCAGAGACCCTCACAGCAATCTGCAGAAATCCTGTCTTTTTACCGAGGGTCAGATTTATTTCTTACTCAAGTTCGTACCGTAAGTTGCTTATATGCCTATACCATATATTTGGTGATATAGAGAATTTTATCTCACTTGTATTTATGTAAAATATTAAGGTAAGGTGCTCTACTGGGTTTCAGCACTCCCTACAGGACGGCAGCCATCTTGCTCTCCCTAAATATGAAATTATAAATATATGGTAGGGGTTGGTAAAAAGAGAGACAGTCATTTTTTTTAAAACATGCTGGGTGTAAGAATATAATAACGAGATAATCAGTTCTGAGCTTTTGAAGGATTTTTAACTGTTTTTGCAGGCTTTTTTCATAAACGGATAGTAACTAAGGAGTTTAGTTGGTAGACAGGACATTATGTTGAAGAGATATGATTTTTCAGAGAGATATTGAAGGAAGCTTTACGTGTGCAAGGATTTTGATATATTCACCATGTTACTATTTGATGAATTTCCAAAAGAGCTTGGAGGAAGTTAAGAAGTATGTTTTTTCTTCCTAATGTAGTGTGAATTAGCACTGTTTATTGCAATTCTACCTAATCTCTTCATTAAATGGTGCTCTCTTTTTCTGATTGTCTGTAAGCATGGGATCTCTAATTTTATATTGCTTTCCCTCAACTTCTCCTTGCAGTCTGCAGTACGGGAATCAGGATATTCAGAAACTGCCTTAGTGCTAATAATAGGGTACTCTGCCATTTAAACCGAATTCTAGTTTATTAAATTTAATGCTTAAAACCACAAACTGGAACCAAAAAATAATTAAAACCAAAACCACAAATTCCTGTAAGAAACAGCAAAGGAGACACAATTCCAGTGGAATAGACAAGTTTCAAAGAATAAAGCAAACAATAAGCTGAAATCCTTTATTCACTGTTGTTAAGCACTTTTGCCCCTTAAATTTAAATTGATTGAACCTTAATTAACACTCAAATTGTTAACCCCTTAATAATAATATATTGCTTGAATACATTTGTATGAAAAAAGATAAAAATTATTAAAATTGTATAAAAAGAATGTATAAAAACACATATACTTACATTTTCATCAATAAAGAGAACTTTTAGTATGTAAAAGTAAGACATTGATCTATTTTTTATAATTATTGTAGTGAAGGTTTGTTTGGATAGATGTATGGCTGATGTTTTCAGTTGTGTTTTATTTAGACATATTGCTGTTTTTGTTTAATCATTCCTCAATAAATAGAGGACTATGTTCCACTGTTTCTTGTACTGGGTAATGGCATGGGTCTAGCTATAGGCAACCATTAAGTCCAATTAATATTGTCTATGAAGCATGTTACTAACATAAGTAAAGTCATTGAAAAGTCTTATGGGGAAGAAGCTTTAGTAAGATCATCTGGAAAAAGAATAAAAAAAAAAGAGAAAGATTAAGGAAAGATAAAAAATTCTCTTTTGCCTTTTTTTGTTTCTTTTTTCTATTTCCCTTTCAATTTTTCCCCTGTTTCTTTTTCTACTATTTTGTATTTTGAATTTTTATTTTTATCTAACGTTAGTTTACTGGGAAAGTCTGACTTGGAACGAATCCGATTTTAAGCGGAGGCCCAGGGAAAAACACTCCAGATGCATGTCTTTGTAATGTGGGAAGAAACCAGAGCACCCAGAGGAAACCCACACGAATGCAGGGAAGACATGCAGACTCCACACAGAAGGCAGTCCAGCCGAGAAATGAACCAGAGAACCTCTTGCTGTAAGGCGGCAACGCTACCGCTGCACCATTGCACTGTCTGCCTTTCTCTTCCTTTTAGGTTTTTCCTTCATTTAATTTTTACTTCATTCTTATTTGGTGTAATTACAATTTAAAATGTTAGTTGTACTTGTATGTATTAATTTGTAAGAATAGTGCAAGTTATACTCAAAATATGTGTATTGCTTTAATAAAGAATGATATGATGGTTTCCAGCAGTATAACTGAAAATGTGTGGGGTGAGAGTTGACGGACTTCAGGGAAAGTAGGGGTCCATGGTGCAGCCTCAACCTGTGTTTAAACATGGAAAAATCATTGGACATGCCTGCATGAAAGCAAATAGGAGGGTGAGAAAGCAGCTGTTTTGTAGCAACATAAACATTAAAACATAAATCATGCCATAGCCGTCTATTTGTAACTGTCCTGCAGATACAGAATGCCGGTATCTTGTGATATTCACATATTTAGATGACAATATTAATAATTCAATATAGCAGCGATGAATAACTAGTTACAGCCGTAGAGGCAGCACTGTCCCTCAAGGGTGTTCAGTGATTGTGTTTGCAAATGAAATAGGAATCTTAGGTTGCCTTAGCGGCCATCTTTAAACAGAACATGTGACATGCAAGGCTAGTCAGTTGCAACACTTCTCACTCAGCCTTTCAAGCAAAGATTGCACATTATATATATATATATATATATATATGTATATATATATATATATATATATATATATATCCCCTCCCTCCTTGGGGGCTGAAGAGCACCTTTATTAACTGTCTTTAAACATAAGATGTGAAACAGTACTCTGTACTGTTACAACACTTCCCATTCAGTATATTTAATGATCACAGCATAATGTAGATTCAGTTTTTTTAGTGGGGACAGTACCTTAGCAGCATCCTTTAAACAGAAGATGTGAAACTCTAGGCTTGACAGCTCTTTTCGATACTTAAAATGTTAATAACAAAAGGACATATTGAAAACATCACTACTGCAAGAAAACCATGATAACACAGTAATTACTGAAACCCAGCTAAAATGTGACTCATTTACGCTAACGTACGTAGTGAGAACAGCACCTCAGTGAAAGACACTAGTTGTATAAAAGGGAATGCGCACAATAAACTTTGAAGGTCCTTTAAAGGAATCTACTGTTGAGGTCACTATGACAGTAGTGTCCTGGCAACAGAGTAGTCTGTGGTGAATTTATCTGAATTGTCAAACATCTGGTCTGTCATCCTTCTTATGGTGGGATACTAGTTAGTCATCTCCTTCTGAAAATGCTTGTGGTCATCCATCCTTCTTCAGTTAAAGATAAGATGAGACTTGCAATAGTGACTTCACTAATTTATTTTTTTCTACCAGGGGGTGGGTGTTCACAGACATCACTACTTCTGTGGAACAAATGTACTCTTCAGCTTGTTCATCCACACTCAGTTGTCTAGTAACTAGCTGCAGGCATCCGCCATGTTGGGCACTTCTTAACTGCTTTATGTGCCTCCTCCAGGTATCGCATCCCATACCTACAGTGTACTTTTTATGCTCCAGCCTTGGAGCAATTTGACTGTAGTGCCACTTACCATATCTGTCATCCCTACTCAATATCTGCGGCCCTGTGGAAACCTTTTCACTAGTCTGTTATCTGTACATTGATCTTGTATTTTATGTACTTTCCTGTGTACTATTGGATTCTCTGAGTCCTATCTGGATAAGATGGTTCTGTCTAAGAATAATACAGTTGGTATATTACTGAATGGTGTCACAATAAATAAAAATAACATGATATGTCTTATTTAACAATGGGCCAAGATGTTTTACTGTTTTTTTTTCTAATAGATAAGCCCATTTTGTAGTTACATGGTGACATGTAAACACAAAATATTTGTATTGTGTGCCATCAAAGTTCTAAATTCTTCTGATATGAGCTGTGGGGCATTAATAATAACAGTTTTCTCAGGCAGATATCATCATCAACCCTTTTTTTACCCATTTTCTACATGGGGTCAGGATGTCATGTCAACTGTTCCCATCTCTCTCCCTCCCTCAGTTCAGTGCCAGTCTCCTACTTTCTTCAATAGACATACCTGACTGTTGCAAGTCTTCTCTCACACAATTCATCCACCTTTTTGCTGGACACCCTTGTTTCCTCTTGCTTTCTTCCTCTCTGTTTTAAATGATGTCCTTCCATTTCACTGTTGCAGTATTCATTACACTAGGGAGCCCCTACCAAGGATGGCCCGACATCCAGCCAGTATACCAAAGCCTTTAGGTTGCTTTAGGTACACTGTATATCACACATATGCTCCTTGCGTAGCATAGGGCATAAAGGTAACATCTTGATGTACCCTCCTCAGACCTTTTTTGTCACCAGTACGAATTCCATCATCGGTCTGAATGTCCATTCTGATGCTGTTTCACCATCCTGTTGCAGATAAGTGCCACATGGGGGTTTATTGTATCTTATTGTCTTTTTTATATTTTATTGCTTGTAGGGTTTCATGTCATCCAAGAAGGGTAAATGCCAGTGTGTGAGACAGATTCCCCATAAAGACCATCATGAACTGTGCTTGTTCTGCTTTGGTGCTTCCCACAACCATATATCCTGTTCAATCTGCCAGACTTTTGTTCCAAAAACCCTCCATAGTAGGCTTTCTTTTTTGGCTTTGTATCTGGAGAATCAATGTCTTAAGATTCTAACTAACGACACTATGGAAAGAATTTCCTTCTCCAAGGGTCAGCAGTCCATGAAGAAGGAGGCCAAGAAATCTAGGCCAGATTCTTCTATGGTACAGCCTCTGCCAGACTTCTCTCCCAACGCAAGTGAAAGTCCAGAGGTTCCCCAGGCTCCATTACTGGATTATTTGGCCGCAACCAGTTTAGAGGCAGGGATCTGACTTTAGACATGTCCTTGGAGGCCTTGCAGACATCTGCATTGGATGCTCAATGAGAACCATGGCTGATTATTTCCGAGGGACCAAAGGGTGTTCCTCAAATTTTAGTCAGAGAAGAAGCTCCTACTACAATTACTGAATGCTGTCCAGGGTCAGAGCCTTCTACTTCTCAAAAGGCAGACATCCCCTTGAAGAAAAGCAGAAAACTAAACATATTAATCCAGCTCCTAAGGACCCCAAGAAAAAAATCACTCAGGGGTTGTTTAATGCTTTGATGGCTTTAAAACCTCCTCAGGGTGTTTCTGTTCCAGCTCCTCTTTGGTCCTGTACTCCTCTTAAAAGACCCAGGAAACAGGATTCCTCTGAGGAAGAGGCAGATTCAGATGAGGAATCTCTTGTCTATGTCTCTCAGATTCCCTTTCCTTTAGATTATGGGACTGAGGAAGAGGACTCTACTAGTCCTGAGATTCCTTTTGAGAAAATTTATTTTAGGGACACAATCTCTAGACTGATGGAGTTTTTTTAAATGGGATTGTACTCAGGTTCTTGAAGTGCATAAAAGGTATTATGAGCTCTGGCAGATGGACTCTCCCAGGCTTTCTGCTGTACCTCCTGCTCTGGCTGCATTGTTGAATACCTTTTCTGCTGTTTCTAAAGCTCCTGCCCTGCTCCCAAGAAGCCTGATAGGTTTTATGGGGTGCCGGAGAACTGAAATTTCTTTATAAGTGTCTTTCTGCTGACCCTTCGGTGGTGTCTATGGCTTCTAACAAGCCATCTCAGTTGCTTCCTGTTCCAAAGTTATTGCCTTCTGACAAACATAGCAGAACTATGGAAAGATTGGGGGAAAAGGTTTATACCCCTGCTACTTTAGCTTTTAGGGCTGTCAGTTATCAGACCCATATGTCCAGGTACATGTTGGCTCTTCTTTCTCAGGCCTGTCAGGTAATTTCTGATCTCCAGACTTTTAAGGGAAGACTTCTACTCTTTCCCTGTTAGGGACTTCCTCCCAGGTGACTCTTCATTCCACCAAGTGTAGTTATGATACAGCAGATGCTTCCTTTAGGGCTGCTGCCTTTGGATTTGTGATGAGGAGATATTTTTGGCTTCAGCTTCAACCTTTGCCTGATGATATTAAGGCTTAGTTGATGGATGCTCCTCTGGATAGTAAACACTTGTTTGGCGAAGCAGCTTATGGTCCCTTCAGGATAAGGGTAAGGCTTTACAGGAACTTAAACATGTTTTTGTTTCTCCTGTACCTAAGTTTCAGAGAAATTATCCCAATAAGCCAGCTTTTGTTCATAGGCAATCTCACCCTCCCCCCGGGGCAAGAAAGATAGAAAGTGGGCTCCTCCTGCTAAAGCTACTCATTCATCTGTGCCCCATAAGTCTCCTTTTCCTGATAAACCAGGTAGTGTCTGACTATCCTATTCTTCCCAGCCACATTCTTCTTTCTCTTCACCTTTTTCTATCTTTCTTGGTTTGGTCAAAGATTACTCAGGACTCCTGGGTTATCCTCCAAGGGTATTTCAGGGTCTGAAAATCTCTTCCCCCCTTTATGGGAATTCCTCAGCCCCCTCAGGAACAGTTGTCCTTTTTTCCAGGGGTGCTTCTGGATCTCTTTATTCAGGGTACTAGTCAAGAACTTCCACTTTCCCAAAGGGGGAGGGGATTTTACTCCAGAATGTTCCTAGTACCCAGGAACTTGGAGACCAATTTCGGACCTCTCTCATCTAAATACTTTTCTGAAAGTTCCCTCTTTTCGAATGTTGTCCCTTCAGACTTTGTTTCCTCTTTTGCTTCCTCAGACTTACACGGTGTCTCTGGATCTCAAGGATGCGTATCTCCATATCCCAATTCATCCCCTTTTCAGATATTTTTATATTTCTCTGTTGCTTCCTGGCATTTTCAGTTCTCTGCTTTGCCCTTTGGCCTTTCTATTGCCCCAAGGGTATTCACCAAATGCCTCACTCCTGTGATTGCTTTTTGCAGGCTAAGGGAGATACAAGTCTCTCCCTACTTAGATGACCTCCTGTTTCAGGCATCTTCTCCAGATATCTTTTTACAAAATCTTCATTTTGCAACCTCCTTTCTGTAGAGCCTGAGGTTCACTATAAATCTCAAAAAGACCTTTCTTAATCCTTCTCAGGATCTTGTCTTTCTGGGGTGCAGGATCCAGACTGTTCCTATGCTGGCATCCCTGCCTCCTCCCAAAGCCCCAACTCTAATTTCCTTTTTTTCAGTCCCTTCTTCTTCTGACCTCTATGACAGCAACAGAATTTCTGAGAGCTCCGGGGTTCATGGTTTCCACTATTCCTATGCTCCCTTTTGCCAAACTCCACATGAGAAAACTTCAGTGGTTTCTAAAGTCAGTTTGGCTTCAGCATTCTCATCCTCTTGATTTCTTAGTTCTGGTTTCCCCTTATCTCAAGCAGGAACTTCAGTGGTGGATTCAGCAGTTGACTCTCAGTCCAGGGCTCTCTTTTCATCCACCTCTTCCCTCTCAAGAGCTGTTCATGGATGTCTTAGACGTGGAATGGGGAGCTGCTTTCTGCTCCCTAAAGGTGCAGGTAGTTTGACGTACAGTGTACCTTAAAGCAAGCTTTGGTATACTGGCTAGACATGAGGCCACCCTTGGCAAGGCATCCCTAGTATAAGGAATACTGGAACAGTGAGGAGAAGGACATCTACCATTATGGTATGATTTTACACAACTGTACTTTCTTCACCAGATTGTCTTCTGATTTCCTACACATGTGCCCAAACCACTGTGATCTGTTGTCTATGACTTTCTCTGCAATTGGAGCTACTTTGGCTTCTGCTCTGATGTCCTCATTTCTTCATCTGTCCCACTTTATACAACCTATCACCTATCTTAGGCACTTCATCTCCATCAGCTCAGGCTTCCTCATCTGATCTGCCTTTACTGCTAGGTTTCAGTGCCATGCAGTAGTACTGGTCACACTGCTGTTTTGTATGCCTTACTTTTCAGCTTCTTTGGCATTCTTCTGTAATACATTATCCTGGACACTCTGTGCCAGTTGGCTGTAGTCCCTCTGATTATAGCTTTGACCTCTTCATTCACACTTGCCGTCTCCTCAGCCACCCTTAACAGATACCCAAAGTTGTTAATCTCTTGCATTATTTTCCCTTTTATCTCAATTCTCATATTCTTCTGATTTCCCACATTTGCTGTCATTACAACCCAGTTTTATCCCGTGTGTCTTCAGTTTTGTATTCCATTCCCCTATCCTGTGCTGAAGTTCTTTCTCAAAATTTGCCTGTAATGCACATTATCTGCATACAGCAACTTTGTTTATCTGTTCTTTCCAACCTGTTTGCTAATGTAGTCCATCAACAGTATGAACAGCAGTGAACTCAATGCTGAACCCTGATGCATACCCACTCTCACTGGGAACCCCACTTTGAGTCTGAACACTGATTGTACTTGAGTCGTTGGGTCCTTGTACATAGCCTGCATTAATTCTACCAATGTTTCTGGGACTTTGAACCACCACAGTACTGCCCAGATTAGCTTTCTTGATACCTTGTCATCTGCTTTCTTCAAGTCTAAGAATGCCCAGTTGGACTCATTCCTCATCTCTGGCTTCTTCTCAACTATCTGACTCACTGCAAACATCACTTCAGCTGTGCTGCATCCTGATTTGAATCCAGACTGCTCATCTTCTATCTTACTTTGTAATACTCTGTGTATTTGTTTATCATTCACCACCCAGACCTTTTAAAGGTTCATATGTTTAGGGGTGTATTCTAATTCTAGGATAACAACCACTGGGACCTTTATAAGCCTAAGACCAAAGGCTGATGTAGTGACAAACCAGAAGTTAGAAAATAAAAGCTAAATAACAGAAAAATTCCAACTTCAAGAATGGCAATACTTTATTACAGCAAAGCTTTTGGATATAAATCCTTATATTGCACTGAAGAAGAATTTATATCCAAAAGCTTTGCTGTAATAAAGTATTGACGTTCTTGGAGTTGGAATTTTTCTGTTATTCAACCTTTATAAACCTGGCTATGCAACCCAATTGTATCCCACAAGTTATTGTGCCTTAGAGGTTATTTTAAGAGGTGTATGTTAGGGCATGATTTTAATGGCTGTCCCTGTCCATCAGAGACATAGGTATCAGAGCAGGGATGAATTTCAGATTTCCCATCCACTGATCCAGGTTGCACTTGAATACATTTATGGAAGGTCTCTGTTTCAAATAGATGGGCAGCCTATTCCAGTTATTGAGAATTCTATGTGCTACACACCCATCCCTTCAACCTGTCCTATTTAAGTCACAAGCAAAATGTAAATCCTTAAATCTAGTAGTTTCTGTGCCGTTTGTTTTATGGAAATGTAAAAGATCCATCACTTTCATGCAGTATGACAGGAGTTTAATACCTCTGTATTACCCACATTTGTGGATGTCCCCTTTGTTCTTGTACACTAACACCAGTATATTTATTCTCCAGTCATCTGGGATACACCTTTTCCTCCACACTGCTACGAGTACCCTCAGGAGTTGTTTTTCCCCTAGCTCACCCAACATCTTCATCATATCTACTGTGACCTCATTTGAGCCTGCTACTTTCCCTGACTTCATTTTCCTTGGTGCTATTTTTACTTCTTCTGTGGTGGGTTCCTCTTCTTTCATCATAGGCTGTGTGTGTGACAGTCCAATTTCTGTGGGGTTTTCTTCATTCAGAAGCTGCTGGCACTATTCCTTCCATTTGCCTTTAATTTCCTGTGGACTGGAGGGTAGGTTGTTTCTGGCATCCCTTATGAAGTGCATCTGACTATCCTCTTTATCTTTCTGTCTTTGTCTTGCAACCTGATATAATTTCTTTGTGCCATCTACAGTCACTTTAAAAAAGCTAGCACAGTACCTCTGATGCCTTGTTCTTTACTATTGCAACTCCTCTCTTAACCTCTTTATTAGCCAACCAGTATTCCTTCTTAGCCTGGTCTGAAGTTTCTATTGCACACCTTTTCCTGCACTTCTTTTTTTCTTTTGATGACTTCCTGGCCATTGGCATTCCACCACCAGCTTTCCTTATGTACCTTATTTCCATACCGTCTACATATCAGTTGTATAGTCCTCATACATGCTGTTTTGAGGTGCTGCCATTCATCTTCAGCTCCACCTATTTCCTCTTCATTCTGAGGTGCTAGTGCCCTGAGTAATTCCTTAAACTCTTATGCTTTCTTGACAGTCAACTTCCAGGTCTTCAGCCTAGTCTATATTGACCTTGCAACCTTAGCCGACCACTGTTTGTAGTGTTTACACTGAAGTCTGACTGCCATGAGTCTGTCACTAATTCTGATGACATTCTTCACTGTCTTCTAAAGTCTCTCCCAAACCACAATTCCCACACCATTTCTAATTTTTCCTCTTCCTTAGTATCAGACTCTGGCTGCCTAGCCAAGTGGCTTTGTTGCACTGCCCTTCCATCTTGTCTCCTGGATATATAGGATATCCATTCTCCTTCTTACCATCATGTCCAGTCTGTGTCCTGTCAGTGACCATACACTGAGTGTAGCATTCCTTAGTTTATGTTTGGCAGGTTAATAAGTATTACATCCAGCTTTTGTCTAACACAGCTATCCCTGATAATCCAAACTGGCAGATATTGCCTTTAATAATGATACAATCTTTACAGTTGTCATTGCCTCCATATGGATTATTTCATGCCATTACAAGTGTCTATCTGCTGCAGATAGGAGCTTTGTACCACTGAAAGGCTGGCAAAATCATGGCATTGATGGCCACTTCCAAGGATGCTAGGATACTGGCTCTACAGGCTTTTCTTATGGTACTCTTGACCATGTGATGTCATGTTTTTAAATTTGTTATCATAGAGGTGTCTCTGTAGGAGTAGGTACCAGCGCTATCATCCACAGCACATTCTTCTTGGGCAGAACAGAACTAACAGCAGCTGGAGATCTGTAATTGTCACAAAACTCTCTGCATATATGTGCATCTAAATGTTTTACTCCTCAGACCAAGCTAAGGATTTTGTGCCCGAAGTGACATAGTTTATTTAGCTTCAGTCAGAAACCTTGAAACAAATGCAGTGGGTTAGTCTCCATCCTTCTGAAGCTGATGTAATACAACAGCTCTTAGTCCATAAAATGAAGCATTATATGCCAGCCATAAAAGTAACTATGGACTATACTGAGTTAACAGTTTTCTGATGGGATTATATAGTTAAACTCCTTAAAGACCTTTTCACAGTATTCTATTGATTTGCATTCAGATCCCTTCTATAGTTACACATTAAACAGATTTAGTAGACTCAAGATGTTCATTAGAAAGTTATGGTACTAGTTCCAAAACTCTTAAGTAACCCCCCCCCCCCCCCGCTACAACATATGCTTGTGTCTTGAAGGCTTTAGTCAGCCTCCTCCCTCAATTTGTCTTTAGATCTGCATGGTATATTTTAGCCAGTTATATGTTCATAACATGGCATTTCATCTTTGAAAAGTACCAACTTTCCCCCCTTTACATATTCTAGGCATTAGAAATCAAAACCAGTCAATCAGTCAAATGCACTTTATGTCAAAAGCAAAATTTAAAACCTTGGATCTAGTGGTTCTGATGCTGGTGGGTGTAACTAAGGAACTGATTCTTTGAGCTGGAACACAGGACCAGAAATGCCTAGACATAATAGGCTTTGGTAAGGCAAAGAGAAAGGGATTGTGGAATCCTAAGTGAAAGACATGCTACATAGAGTTTTTAGTTTTATCTAGAACAGAAGTTAATGTTAAAAAGGGGATAATTAGTAATGCATATAAAATATTGCACAGTAACTATAAGAATCAATCAGAAGAGGTTATAAAAACTGAGAAGAGAGACTGGATAAGCAATTCACGAGCAAACAATGGGAGGACATATGTATGGCTCCCAAATATGCAACAAAGTCTAGAAGATTAAGAATTTTTGCTTGGAAGTGTTTGCATAGGTATTTTTATACCCCAAGCAGACTCCAAAGAATTCTTCCTCAGGTAGATGGCAAATGCTGGAAGTGTGATTGGGAAGAAAGAGGTAACAGGAAACATGTTTTGTGAGTAGGGCAGGATCCACAAGGCACCCTAAGTAGTCTGTTTATGCTTTTAAAAACTCTGTTGTGTGCTCAACGTTGGTATCCATGCAGTTAGATTGGGGCATGAGATTTGAAAAGCAGACCAGAGCTGTCCCACAAGACATTTCAGTCAGGTCAGGCAGGCTGAGCTGAGATGGCAAAATCATCATGAAACACAAGTCAGGTTAATGCGAGCTTTCAAGCAATTTTTTACAGCTGCATTAGAAATGGACATCGTGTCTGTGTTTACCAATGCATACTCAAACCTTGTACCTTTGCTCTGGGGGGGGGGGGGGGCGGGTCTTAATCCTCCATACCAACTGCCTCCCTCCTTCAACTTTTTTTTCATGTGGTGAATCATTGAGGACTACATTCTGTTACTATCATTTATAGAGTTAAATATTTTTATGGTTCATAAAATACATGTTGATGTAAAGCCTGATGTTCTATTAACTTTAAGTGGTTTAAAGTTGTCTACTCATCTATTTTCAGTTTTGCAGAACATCTCAGATTTTGCCACATATTTGTGCCCTCTCCTGTCACTTAAACAGGCAGTGCTATGGGGCAACTGGAAACTTGGATTTTGCTCCTCAGTGGCTCCCTGAACTGCAATACTAGTAACTACATAGGAACCTGAGTTGTCATGCTGTAAAGAAAGGAAACTGGTTGTTGTAAACAACAGCAGCATCACATGCACCATGTTCTTCAGATGTCATCCTTAGTTTCCTTGTTCTGTTCAAAGGTGACAGTGTGTTTATTATTTAGCTGGGAATAAAACTTTCTGCATGAAGCCTGAGTTTAATGTTAATATTTTAACTATGAATACATTTTTATTCAGCTGTTTTTTGCTGGCACAGAGGTGTGAAACAGTGTATTTTGGCTGCGATAATTTGTCTAGCTATTAGTGCATATGAGTAAAGCTGTGAACTGTTAAAGAACTGCTTCCTGTAGTACATGGTTTGATCCCCTCAGTCTTTATTTGTCTTAAAGTGACTCTGCCAAGTTACTTCTCCAGGCAGTACTCCTTGGCTACTCCTGAAAAGGGACACATGTTCAGTGGGCTGTTCCAGGCTGTTAACAAATGTATTACACGTGTCTTTTCATTCCCTGTATCTGTCACATTGACACTAATTTGTACTTCACAATATACTGTTTGAGTATGAATCTCATCCTATCTCTTGTAGTTTAATTGGGTGCCATATGCATTTTCACTTAATGTAAATTTCAGTGGAAGAGACATTTACTGTTTCTCAAGTTGTCTGTTTTCAATGTGAGTGTTTTGTTTAGAAAATGGCTGCCAGTGTTTTTTCTATAAAACTTGAAATAAAAGTTTTAAATGAAATCCAAATTTCTGTGAAAAAATTGTAAAAATAAAGAAGAAAATAATATGTAAACTGACAGGCTGGAATAGTTTTTATGGTATCTGGGGAGTGACAGGCAAGTAATGGAATACTGGAATGGCCTGTGGGAGCTTGATTCATTATCCTGCATAGGGTCCCATTTATCCATGATCCAGCTCTGTTCACACTGGAGGTGTATGCACTTACAATGAAGCATTACTAACCATTCTTCAGGTAGGTCAGACTTATACTAAGTGATGTCAGATGGGAATGCTATGCTTAATGACAAAGAAGAGAGAGGGAGGTACAAAATTAGATGTAGGTGTCCTCTAAGCATGTAATCCCTCTCCCAAATAGTATGTGCCCCAATATGTATGATTTTTGTATAACTTGTGGGTTGTTGAACAAAAGCTGCTGGAGCTTTTATATTGTCTTTAATTGTGTTGCTTTATTCATTGTACTAAACAATGAATAAATTCATAGGTCTGGATTGTGTAATATATTGTAAACATGTTTCAATTTAGTAACATATTTCTGCAATGACTTATTTACAGTCTCCAGCAAATACAAAGGGGTTGACATTTGTCAGGTCATATCGCCTGCCTTATTTGGAGTGAGGACCAGAACCGTCTGATCTTCAGTATCTGTTATGTAGTCATCGTTGCAAATTACTGTGATACAGTCTTACCTACAAGATCGGGAACTAAAGGATTTCATCATTTAGATAAAAGCTGCTACTCTGGCAGTCAGTGCAGAGCACTAAAGCTCCAACATGTTAAAGAGATGCTTCTTGTGGCAAGGGTGCAGGGTTTGAATCTTTCCTCCTTCATTTACCTACTGTGTTGACACTGAGCAAGTCATTTAACCAGATAGTGCTTTGGAGCAATGGGATAGGCTCCTTAATGGTTTCCAGGACTACATGCCTAGCAACTATGAACCTGTTAGCGTTGTTTGCCAGCCATTCCCTGTTGCAGAGCTGATCTAGTTAAGGAAATCTTACAGGGTTATCACCAGCACACCAATTTTTTTTTTCATGTAACATATGCATTCCATTCTTCAAAAGCAGCACACACTGCAATTGTAGATGAAACGCCAAACTGCAAAGTTGTTTTCTAGCAGCAACCTCTGCATTAGTAATAGCTTCTTTAATGTGAAATTATTCAGATACATTTTACTTCTGTAGAGATTGCACATATTGAATTAGCATATTTTATCAGGTGGTTAATATTTTTTATGCCCTCATAAATACTGTTCTATTTAAACATTGCTACACAGGGCTGGATCTTATGGTATGGTGCTAGAGATCTTTATACAGTTTTGTGTAGTTCATTCAACATTATGAATTAAGTACATGTAATTTATTTCTTCATAACAATAAGAGGGTCTATATCATATTGTCGAAATTCCAAAACATTGAACACCATAATCTCGACCTTGGAATCTCAAAATATGATATCATCGAAAGCTCAGAACAGCGCTGTTCCAAGAAACACGCATACAACACAAGCACACTAAAAAATACAGCAATCCACACACATACACTTAAAATCCTACATCTAACCCTACATTAAACTGTGCATACACTACTATCTATCCACTTACCTTAACCCAAACCCTAACCCTAAGGTCCGTCACTATCGCACACTTACCTGACCTGCGCCCTAACCCTAACTCACCTACCCCGTCCTAACCCTAACGTCCGCACAATCGCACACTTACCTGAACCCGACCCTTAACTTTCCACCACTGTGCTGAAAATAGTGAAGCCACAGAAATGGACAACCAAATTCTTTCCCTAGGAAAAAATTTGGTGTTCTGCAGCTTCGCTATTTTCAGCGTTCGCTGTTTAGGTGTTGATATTAGAACATCTGATGTTTTAAAACTTCAGTGTTCTAATATAGAACCCAATAAGTGGGGTACATAGTCAAGAAAGTGGCAATTACTGCTGGTGGGTGTGGGGTTCTGTGGATGAAAGTACCTTTTGCTCTTATCTGGTCATTTTTAAATGATCTTTAATCTGGCTTTGCAAGACTAGTGTGTGTGTGTGTGTGTGTGTGTGTGTGTGTGTGTGTGTGTGTGTGTGTGTGTGTGTGTGTGTGTGTGTGTGTGTATGTGTATTAAGCTGGAATACTTGGGCTACTGTGCGTTTGTGAGAAATAAATTTGAAAGGTGACGTTAGTCATTATTATTAATTTTTTGACACAGACATCTGAGAAGGATACAGTCAACAATGCAGCTTTAATTGTTGGGTTTGGATGTGACTGTGAATATAAATGTGCTCCTGTCCTTACTAACCTCCAAGCATCCCAAAAATCAAAACACAAACAGTGTTATAACAAAGCTGCTAAATTTGCTGCAAATACCCCTTTCAGAACCCACCCCTGTATACCATGAAAAGTCTAAATTGGTTAGACCTACCCCATCAACTAACATATACACAACTTCTTATCACTTATAAAATTATCCAGGATCCATCTGCTTGTCTAGCACTAAATAACATTCTACACAACTATATTCCCAGTAGGCCATTACGATCCAGTGACCAAAAATTCCTGTCTGTCCTCAAACCTATCAAATCTGCTGGGCACTGTCTGTACTAGTACCATGTTGTTAATGCCGGGAACGCCTTACTTGTATCTATCAGGTCACTATCCATCCTTCAAAACCATTCTGAAAGACTTCCCAGCTAAAAGCTGTCTCTGTTCTTACTCAACACCAGGATAAATTATATTCCTAAATGTGAAAACATACCTATTCATACCTTATAGCTCCTTACTCTCCCTTATTCACTTACTTCCTGACTTCTATCAATTTATCTGTCCTGGTTTTCTCTCTAAATATACCATAAGCTTGCTTTCCTCTCAGCTCATATTGCAATTCATGTTTGTATTATACTAACTTAACTCTATTTTTGCTATAAACTGGTGAAAATTTCTCTAAATATTAAATCATTTTCATATACCTTGTATCTATTTTTAACCAATGTTTTCATATTATGTCAAATTTGGTATAACTATTTAAACTGTATTTGTATTATTTTTGAAAATTGCAAGATTATTGTTCTTAAAATGTTTTGTAATACTTTGGAGCTTTTCTCCCAAGGACTCCACTGAAAATGGGCTCCTACCTAGTCGGACTTTCCCCAGTAATCAAATGTCAATAATAAAATAATAATAACATGCACACTGATAGGTTAGAATAGTATTTCTGGTAAATGAGCAGAGACAACCAAGCAGACCTCTCAAGCTCTTAACACAAGAAATCTGGACAGAGCTTAAAATAATGGGGATATAAAGGCTCAAAGATAAGGACAGATTTTAAATATTGCTCTTATCAACTTTGACAATTACTAGAATAACAGGATTCGTGTTAATATGCATTTTCTGAAGGATATGAAGTCTGAAACTCAAACGTATGCCATTATTTAGTTATGTCAATCAACAGTGATTTGCCCCAAATTTTATGACGAACTGACCAAAAATATAATGCAAAAATCTGGACATTTGAAAGGTATGCACCCAAGTAATGGGGAGCTACTCATTACGCTGCCTGGGGTCCCATTGGACCATGATTCAGCTCTGTTTGGGAGTGTGATGATTTGACAGATTTAAAAAGAAATCCCTGTAGAGTATTCTGGCAGAAATATTGGATCAATAAACAGGTCCAACTAAGGAAATGATTCTTTTGAGTTGAGGCACAATATCTGAATTGTCTAGACATAGAAAGACCTTGTTAAGTTTAATTCTGGGGGCTGTCAAAAAAGCACATACTAGAAAATGAAAATTGAAGTGTAAACCAACTGTATCTGAAGCATTGAATATTGTAACTGAGATAAAACAACTGGAAGTGGAATCTTTAGAAAAATTTAGGAGCAAATTACATAGAAAAAAATGGAAATTGTGGGAATAATACATGCAGAAAATGTAGACAGGAATAGAACAAGTTATGTAGTATTGGATTATACAAAAGAATATGTGTGATGTATAATGCTTGTAACTGGAACCATGCTAATATGGTTGTTTTATTTTATATAAATGTATGTTTGTCTATGTCCTAAGTGAAAATTCAATAACGGTGTTAAAAAATGCAGGAACCACAAGAAACTGCCTATACAACTTATTTCAGTGAAATAACATTCTTTGTTCAGAGTTGCCCTTTAGACTCCCTTTTGTATGATGGTGGTTCTGAAAAGCTAACAGTATCCTATAGATAATGCCTCAGTGTTTTCTTTTCCCAACAACTAACTCATGGAAACCCACTCTGTAAGTTAGTCCCTGTAGATTTTAAATCATTCCAGTCACTGCTTTATGCTTCAAGAGACTGTCTGTAAAGTCAGATAAGACTTTCCCTGGCCCACTCTGTCAGGGCTTCAGTACAGAAGAGCAGACTCAGATATAACTAAAGGGCTAGCTTTGTGGATTCAGAACAGGGAGTTTTTTTTTTTTTTTTTGCTCCTCACATAACATTGCCTGATGTCTCCCATTCCTGCTACTCAGTCAGCCCCTTCATTCTGGGAAGAAAAAAAAAGTAGAACATTCATGGCATAGGCAAGACCCCTACAGCCTCTTCTTTACTGCCCGGCAATCCCATCTGGCCTTCTGTACCCCAGCAAGAGTCAGATGATAGGGAGCAGGTTAGCTTGCTGTTCCCTGGGGGATGCTCTGCCCTCTCCCATGGGAACCCCTCCTTCTACAGTACCTCCTAGCTCTGCCATTGCTGTCTGCCAAGGGGGAGCATACTTGTATATGCTATGTTACACTTAGCTTCCTACTGTGAGTGCACTGTGACACCCCAGGCTGAGCAGGCATGAACTCCACAGTGTGTATGTATATACCTGTTGCTCATGCTAGTTGTCATCTATGTGGTGAGCCAGAATCACTGTCTCCCCCCTCCCAGAATGGGCAAGATAGCAGTGAGCACTCACTCCCATGTTCACTTAATAGCTCCTACAGGTACACAGCCCACTAACTGAACTCTGGTCACCCACAAAATAGTCAAGTTTTACTTGTCTACGCTATGGATCTGGCTTCAGGACAGGGATTATTGACCATATGGTCAGAAAGATTACTAAATAATTGATGTGCCTCAGCCAAGGCACCCTGTAACTCCTGGACTTCCTGGCAGATGGCTATCACAGCACTAGAAGTCAGCACACAAGAATACTTTCCTATACCCCATATGTCCAGACAGATTAACCCATCTAGTCATGTCTGCTATGCACAAAATACTCAGCTGACTCACAGAATCCAAAAATATTTTATCTGTGGTGGTGGTTTTTTTATCCCTTCCCATTTGTGTTCTAGTTAACAGCTATTTTAGGGAAGAACCGCACATCTAACTTTCTACTGGACTAGGTTAGAAAGACTGATACCGTGGAATTGTGCCCTGTTTAAGCTACCTGTGTCATGATCTGCTTGCAGTCTAAATGGACAAAGTCTCTCATATGCACACTGTGTCACTAGTGCATACTGTACTCTTTCCCCTCCCCACCCATTTCATCTCTATGATAGAAAGTGATGAAACTTTGGCAACTGGCCCTGAAACAATTCTGGACTTGTCAGTACTGAATGTCTGAGACTCTTAAGCAAGCCCCAGTCCAGCATGACTGAACATAAATGGATAACCTTTCAGGCAAAAAGATGATTCAGCTATGGGGCTTTTTAAGATCCTGCACTGTACAGAACGGCCATGTTTCTGTTCTTCATTTTATTCAGTACACCACAGTCCCTCCCTAACAAATAGGTTATGGGATGGCTTTAATCTAATTAGGGAGTACTCTTCAGATTTCTATGTTCTTAGAGTTCAGGCAAGTGCGGTCTGCTCAACCACATCAACTATGAGTTGAAGCATTAGTTCCTGGACCATCTGTGCAAGTGCTGGCAGTTGCAGGATGCTAAACCTTGTTAACAATGAGTACACACCAGGGAGCTGGCATTGGATGAAGACTGAAGTCAGTAAGAAAAGTTTGATAAAAATAAGCAAATAAAATCATCCTGATTATTTTGTCCTTACAATTTATGTTATCTTCTGCAGTGAATCTTGATCATGATATGTATGCCACCCACAACCACAATCTCTCCTGGCATGCATTAAAACATTGCCTAAGTCTCTGCATTGCCTTTTTAACATATCATTTTATGAGAAAATGGTTTGAAATCTGTCATTGACAACATCCTTCCATTTTCAGGAAAAAAAACTTGTTACAGAAATGTAGAACAAGAAAGAAACTGTCATCATGCTCTGCATCCAAATATTTTCTTCTGCCTGCATCCTTTTATCAAGAGCTGTGCATTATCCCAGAGCAATATCATTTATCTATTATTTGTCAGCTATCATCTTTTCGGGAGAGACCTGAGGTAATATTTAAACTATTAGGGGACATTTGCCCAGGGAATTAGAGAACTTACCTTACTCTTTTCAATAGGTGCTGTGGAGTCTTTTATATCCACTTGAGGTACCACTAACTCAATCAAGATGGGGCCACAGTTTGACATCTAATCTGACAGCTACTCAGAAGAAGTGCAGTACCCCCTCCCCCAATGCTACACTGCAGTGCAACCAGATTGTGATCCAGGTGGCCAAGTTTACTCAACTGCTCAGGTGCTCATTCAGAATATTTCCAGATATGCTGCCATGTTTGAGTTGACTTATGCAACATTAAACACTTACAAAATGTCCAACTACTATATGTGACAAAACCTACTTCCTCTCTCCTCCAAGATCAAGGACTTTTCTGTGTAAAGTTTGGTCTACAAAATGAGCACCAAAGGTGGGTGTGCTACCTGTACAACCCCTGACACTGCTAACCTATGCATACTTCCTGTACGGACATTGCTGGCTTTTTTCTCTCATTTCTTGGTACTTGCTTGACAGTATACAGGGCCCTTTCTCACCACTATAGGCTAGAAGTTTTTTATGTTGATTTACTAACAAGGTAAGTGGAGTGAGTCAAAATGGACCTCTTTCAGCCATGACTCAATCATACAGCAAGATATGTTATGTGAGAATGACATGCATTTTGTGCAAAACTATTAACAGGCATGCAATGCAACCTACATCAGGCCCCTTCCCAGATTGCAGATATCTAACAGAGTCTTAAATCCCACCTTCATGGCTAGGTTCCTATTGCCCTAGGTCATACCAGGAGGAATCATTTGCATGACAGCAGTGAAAAACAGCTGAAACAACAGAGAGCTTTCACAGAAAGCTAACCATCTGCACATCTTGGACAATTTGCCTAGAGAAGACAGACAAGTCCTGTTGGAGTTTTTGACTGGTTACTGGACAGCCAACATTAGCAGCCATTACAGATGATCTGTAAATTGTGCCAATTCTGGTCCCACAGATAAACAAAACCAGACTGTGATCCAGGTGGCCAAGTTTAGTCAACTGCTCAGGTGCTAATTCAGAATATTTCCAGATATGCTGCCATGTTTGAGTTGACTTATGCAACAGTAAACACAAAGTTTCCATGTACTATATGGTGACAAAACCTACTTCCTCTCTGCTCCTAGATCAAGGACTTTTCTGTGTAAAGTTTGGTCTACAAAATTAGAAGTTGCTACTGAATTCATACTGCTAGATTTGTAGGTTTGCAAGTAATTTTTTATATTCTTTTTTCCCCTGTGCTTGCTAACCATGAAGCCCTAACTGGATTTGAACCCACTGATTCCTCCAAGATAGGGAGTCCCCAGAGTCACATAGTTGAGAGCTGTCAGGAGGGGCTATCATTCAGACAGTCATGCTGCTTTTGTCCATCTGGCTATGAATAGCCTAAACTCAGCCCCTGGCAAAGGAACATGCTACCTACATCATTGTGAGGATTCAAAGGTCCTACCTCCTGTGAGCACAGGTTTGGTGAGGCTGATAGCCTACTCGCAGGATACCTTTGCATTGCCATCCCTCCTTAGAGGGGTTATGAAAGTATACTCTATACTTCACTTCTCCCTGCCCTCAAAATGCCAAGTGCCAACAAGCCAAAAAAAAAATGCCAAAAACACGGTAGAAGAGTGAATTTTGAAAATTGCTCTTCTCCTTTAAATGTCTTTTTTGCAGAGCACAAGCCCCCCTGCACCACCCTCACCTCCTAGACTTATATATACCAACTCTGAGATCACCATACCTCACAGACAAGGGAATATTCCAAGAAATGGCATCTCAGAATTAGTATATGTAAGTCCAGTCTTTTAGCCCTTCAGTCTCTATATTTTGGGACTCCCTCTAGTGGATCCCAACATCTCAAATGGTCACCAATAAATAATAACACCAGAAGGTCACTGAAAACATGATTATGTGATAGTCTCTGGACTGAGAGATCTTGATAATGAATTCTAAAAGTCTGAGATTTGTCTAAAATCCTAAATCTAAGGGTTAAGCCCTAAAGGGCTTCTAGGTATATGTGGCAGGGCTCACAATAAGTAAAGCAATAATCTCACATGGATTACTGGGTTTTTAGGCTATTTTTGTGGTAAGAGTTTCAGCAAAATGTCCATGGATTCAGTGCAGAGTTGGTAATTGATAGAAAGCTACAACAAAACCCATCATAGGATTGTAAAGATCCCTCCTCCCTTATCACAATCCAGACCTCTGAAAGCCAGTTCTCAACCTTTGAATTTCTCAAAGAATTGTCATTTCTGTAATACTGCAGCCTCTACCTCTTCCCCAACTCACCCAGACCCAGACCCCGTCCTTTTATCTCACAATTCTATTTCAAGAAAAAAGCTCACAAAGACCTTGACATCCTAATAGAAAACATACTTCCTGGATGCACCCCCTGGTGAAGATAACCTAATTCCTTGGTTTAAATCACTCTATAAAGACTTCCTTACCACACCTCATCTCCATATTTCTAACCTCTGTTTAACTCAAAATACAATGCCAGACATATGGAAAACTACTCTTGTCAAACCCCTTCCCAAACAGCCTCAGCTGAAAAATGCCTCCCACATCTGACCCATCTTTATCTTCCCTACACTTGGGAAAATACTCAAAGAAGTAGTCTACAACCAACTGTCCACTTACATCCAACAGTACCAGCTCCTCACTTGTAAACAGCATGGATTCTGAGCTGGCTGGAGCACAATGTCAACACCATGATCACATGCAGATGAGATCCTTCTCAACATTGATGAAGAAAACCTGGACTTCCAAGGTGGCTGCACACTGAATAACAGCTTAACTGTAGTTCCCCCAGTGTGAAAACAGAAACTCAACAGAGAAGGCCAGTAGACTTGTGTATTTATGGGTAAATTTCAGTAAATAGCTAGTAAGTGTACTGACTGGATGCCAGGAAAAAATAAATACAGAGCACCTGGAAGAAAATCAGCTACAAAAAGTGAGGAAGAAACACTGACTGGAGAAAGATCTGCAGCTGTTCAGCAAAAAACAATGCAACCTCCAGACATAACTTCCAGTAACCTAAAGGAAGATATAAGACAACTGCACACATATTTGGTTAAAATAAATAAAACATTGATGGCGTATATCAACACAAACAACAAAAGGCTGGAAAAAATGGAAGAAGCTTTAAGCAGATATACATATGAGGTGATAAAGCTGCAAAAATCAGAGGTTGAAATGAAGCAAAGGCTAGATGAATATGAGACTGCTCAGGAAGAAATGTTTCAAAAATAATAGAATTAGAGGACAGAGCATGTAGGTTCAACCTGAGATTTTCAGCTACATCAGGGAAGCTGGAAGGAACAGGCTGCATTAATTTTATGAAAACACAAATAAGCAACTGGACTGGTATTCCACAGCAGGAGTTGTTTGTTGAAAGGGTACATCATGTGTATGCTCTAAACTTGGCTATGAGAAAGCAACCTCAACCTTTAATAGTAAAGATGTGATCCTACCAGCAGGAGTTGATTCTGACAAAACTGTGGCAGAAGGACAAAATACTAAAAGTGGGAGACAGCAGAGTATTTGTGGAGAATGACTACTCATTGTATACCAGGTAGAAAGGAATAAATTAATTCCACTATTCAGGGAATGTCAAGACACAAGTGTGAGATTCAGACTGTTGCACCCGGCTGTCTTCAAGGTATTCTTGCCTGGAGGGACAAAATCATTTTTTGATGACATGCTAAGGAGGAAATACAAATGTTTGTCCAACAAAAAGTGAGTTGTGAAACAGAAGGAGATTTTGCTTCTTGTTCTTCTGGTAATAAAGACCACAGAGAGACTGTACCTGTGAAACCTTTTCCACTATTTAAATGGAAAATGTTGGAGAGAAGGAAGGGAGCATGAGAGATGACTAGAAGAATGAAACGTATGTTGGAAATGAAGCAGAGACTGGATTGGGAGATGGAGATTAACAGTAATAAAACCAATAACTTAATGTGGTATTACAATGCAATAATTATATTTGTGAAATATGACAGAACATGAAAATATGGAAGTATTGAACTTTGTCAGAATTTGTTGACTTTTGGGGGTCTCAAAAGTATATGCCCGACTTCATGTCATTAATGTTCAGAAAAATGCTTTGGGGAGGAGAAGAGGGAGAAGAAAGTTAACTGTAAGTAAAGAAAACTTTTTTTCTTAATAGTATGATTTTTGTGGTGTATGGTTTTCTTTGCATGGTATAAAGTAAAGAGTTTTCTTAGGTATTTTTAAGTGTAATGGGGATTATAAATGGGCGCTGCTGTTCCTTTTTTCCTTTCTTTCTCCCTTCTCTCTTTCCTCTTATTCAGTTTTAAGAAATGTAGGCACTGCAATGTAAAAAAAAACTTGGTTAAAAGAGTATAACAAAAGAAAACCTATGTGCTTTCTCTCATTCTTGCATGGGGGAGTGACTGGATTAAGGACCTTAGACTGATTTTATAACAAGTTTTAAGAGAAAGCAAGCAAATGAGAAAGAATATGGCATATTATGAGGCTTTTTTTCTAGCAAATCAATTTATGTTTAGTAGCAATTCTGTATTTGGCCCTCATGTCTCCATGGAGACAATTTGATGAATAGAAATTGACTATCTGGTCCTCATGTCTCCATGGAGACAATCTGATAATGAGAAATTAGCTGTATGGTTCTCATGTCTCCATGGAGACAGTCTGATAATGAGAAATTATCTGTCTGGTTCTCATGTCTCCATGGAGACAATCTGATAAAAAGAAATTGGTTACAGTCTGGTGAAGAGTGATTAACTGGAGGGAAAAAAAGAAAAGAGAAACTGGCTTGAAGATAATGTTCTCTGAAAGCATTCAGAGTTTTTTTTTGGGAGATCTATGAAGATTAGACAAAACAAGTCAGCACTTATAGAAACACAGGCTGCACCATGTGTCTTAGCATGGATAACATTTCTTCTAGGTTAACTCAAGTCTATGAGTGTGGCTGTCAGTTTGGGACATTTGTTCCTATTGAGTGGGTAAAACTTCAATATTTGACAATGTACATAGCTGTGTGTGTTAGTATTACATTAATAGGTTTTAGGAGAGCAGTTTTGAAGGCTTTCAATAAAACAAAAAGGTATGTAAGATGGGACATAGGCTCAAATGGATATGACAAGAAAAAAACATATACAAGTTTAACCTGCTAAACAGTGTATAAATGTTGGGACTAGACATTTAACAAAAAGGTGTTATACATAAAAGGTGGGAATAATAACTTTTTAGTACAATGATGCTTTCTGTAATGTCTTTAAATGGCAATGGTCTCACATATAAATACAAAAAAGAAAGAACAGTGAACCGTATTAAACATGTAGAGTACAAATAGTTATGTTACAGGAGATACTTAGAAAGAACTGAACATGTGCATTTGATAAAGAAAGGTTTCAGGATGGTTATTCAGTGAAATATCTGGGACAAAGGAAAACATGAGTACTTATATTAATTGCAAGAGAAGCTCCAATAGTGATAGAAGAGTATAAAAAAGATAATAATGACAGATTTGTAGCACTAAGGGGCTACTGGCAAAGGAGGAGGATTATACTGGCATGTATATATATTCCACCTAGAACTGCTATAATGGAGCTTAAGAAAATTTTTGGAGAAATAATCAGTTTTCAGCAGGGAATATTACTTATATGTGGGGATTGGAATTTGAGTTGTAGCAGTGAAGATGTGTCTGGAGGGCCCAGAAGGGAAAGTATAACAAAAAAGGGTAGATTTTTGAAGAAATGTATAAAAATGTTTGGTGTGGAAGATGTGAATTTAGTAAAAGGAGTTCGGAGTGAATTTACCTATTACTCCCCAAGATATAAAAACTGGGCTAGACTAGACATAATTTACATTTCACAGGAGCATGTGCATTTAATTGAAGGTCTTGATATGCACTCAATAACTATTTCAAATCATACGCCAATAATAACTAAACTAAAATCACATGGTAATGAAATAAAAATGAGGCACTTATGCTTTCCCGCCTATGTGTTGAAAGAGAGGAATTTAAGGAATGGGTAGTAGAGATTATTCTGAAACTGTTCAAGAGAATAGAAAATACTTCTGAAACCATAGCTAAAGAATAGGATAAAATTAAGGTGGAGTCTAAAAATAGGGTAGAAATAAAAGAAAGGAAGCTATGGTTAAGAAGTAATAAGAATTATTTAGAGAGACTGACAAATGTTAAAGTATGGCAGAATAGGGGGAATTTCACAGAACAAGAAGAGGATCAACTGCAGAATGTTAAGCAGAAAATAAAGGGTTACTTTGATAATATACACAAGTTTAGAAAGATTGCTGTTAAGCAACTTGTTTTTTTTTTTTTTTTTTTTTATAACAATACTAGAGCACAAAAACTTTTACCACAATGTCTCAGGCAACAGAAAGGAGAAAGGGCTGTCACCAAGCTTAGGGAGCCTGTAACAAGGAAGGTAACAAGAGATCCTGTAGAGGTATTAGAAATATTTTGGAAATTCTATGAAAGTCAGTATAAAGCAGAGAAATATGGAAATCAAGAAAAGCTAGAAATGGAAATGTTTATGGAAGAATTAAATATACCAAGGTTAGAGGTAAATGAAGCTCAATTACTAATGGTTAGGATAGGAGGAGATGAGATAAAAAACATGATGTATAACCAATGTTCAGAAAAGTCTGCAGAAATAGATGGTATTCCTGTGGAAGTTTGGAAGCTAAGAAGGAAAAACTGATAAAGATCTGGAAAGTTATGTTTAATAGTATTTTAAGAGGAGGAGAAGTATCAACATCCTGGAAGAAAGCAGTGGTAGCTGTAATACCCAAAGAGGGTAAAGATCCATCAGATCCAACTTTATACAGGCCCATTTCAATATTAAACCATGATTATAAAGTGTTCATGTCTATAATGGCTAAAGGAATAGTAAAAGTAAAAAGTAATGCTAAAATTAATAGATATGGATCAATGTAGTTTTGTGGAGGTGAGGCAAATTTTGACAACATTAGCAGAACATTGATGATCCAGAGAGAATCAGAATGTAAGAAAATACCATTGTTATTGTTGGGTCTTGATGCAAAGAAAGCATTTGGCAGCATAAGCTGGGACTTTATGAGAAGGGCAATGAAAGCATTTGCATTTCCTGAAAAAATTATAAGTTTGATTAGGAGGATATATGATTGATTGCAGGTGAAAATTAAAATAGGTGGGGTCATTTCTGATGATTTCTGCTTGAGCAGAGGAACCAGGAAGGGGTGTCCTCTTTCCCCCTTTTTATTTAAATTATGTTTAGAACCATTGGCAAAGGGACTCAGAAATTCAAGGATATAATTGGTATGGTAGCCCAGAAAAGTTGGCTTTATTTGCAGATGATATTATTTTATACCTAACAAAACCAGAAAGAGACATTACAGTGTTGTGAAACATTTGGAGGCAATTTCATATCTTTTTGGGATACCAAATTAATGAAGCTAAAACAAAGGCAATAGTGGTAAATTATATACCCACATATGAATTGGTTAAGCAATATCCATATTTATAGGGACATGATAAAATAAAGTATTTAGGAGTAGCGATTAAAAATGATTCTGATGTGGCAGCTAATGATATGTGGGAAGAGACTAAACAAAAGATAATACAAAACTGAGAAAATGAAAGCTTTATTATATGAATATGGATAGTAAGATACAAACAGTTCAAATGTTTTTAGCCCCTTTAGTCTCATACACAGGTCAGGCATATTTTTATCAACCAGAGGAGAAGTTATGGATAGCAATTAGTTAAGAGCTGAAGGACTTTATCTGTGAGGGAAAATGGTAAGAGTTAAGTGGGATAAACTGATTCTTCCAGTAGAACAGGGCAGATTGGGATTAATCAATTTGAAGGGGTATTTCAAAGCCACACAGTTAAGGATCCTATACATAGCACACACAAAAAACTATAATTCAAAGTGGACAGGCATGATGATAAAGAGGGAGAAGCCCAAGAAACAAGGAGAGGCTGGAATTTTAGATGCAGGCCTTTAAAGAGAATAACAATAATCATACAGAATATGATATCTATGAACTAGCAGAAGATATTCTAAGAACTATGCCAACATGGGAATGGATAAAGGAGATTCTGCTGACAGGGATGACTACAATTAGGGATACAGACAATAGGCAAGAGGGGGCTGGAATTTATTGGAGAAAACTGGCAAAGGAACCAAGGCATTGGGAGAAAATAACTAGAGAGGGAAAGATGATAGAATGGGAATACCTTAAGAATTTATTTGGACTGCAGGTTAGACTACCTTCCCTATCAAGGATTAATATCAGAGTATAGAAAAAGAGAAAAAAGGGGGGTCCTAAATGAAAAACCAGCAATTGTAGAGTTTGTAGTAGAATCTATAACAGAAGCTGCCATTAAAAAGGAATAATTAGTACAGCATATAAAATATTGTATGATAACTGTAAGAATCAATCAGAGGAGGTTAGAAAGCATTGGGAAGAGAGACTGGATAAGCAATTCACAAAGAAACAATGGAAGGATATATGTATGTCTCCCAAATATGCAAAAAAATCTAGACAATTTAGGATTTTTGCTTGGAAATGTTTACATAGATACTTTTATAAGTAGACTCCAGAAAAATGTTCCTCAGGTAGAGAATGTTGGAGGTATGATGAGGAAGAAAGAGGTAATTGGGAACATATTTTCTGGGAGTGCTGTGAGTAGGTGTACTTTAAGGATATCCTGCAGGATGCACTGTCAGAGATGCTGGGTGGGCAGATTGGTATGATGAGGGAGATGATTTTTCTGAGTTATGGTACATAATCGGAATTGTCCATACATGGTAAGGCCTTGCTGTGTCTAATTATGGTGGCTGCCAAAAAAGCAATTACTAGAAAATGGAAATCAAAATTGTAAGAGAAATAGTATTCTGTCTCCATTTAAACTGTTGTTAGCATGATTATTAGCTTGGAAAAAAGCTGCAAAAATAATATAGAGCAAAATGAAATATAAAGGGTTAATTTAAAAATAGTATAAAATGCTGAATAAGTGTGCTGGCAAAAAGAGCTTAATTAGATATTTACCCACTGAGCATTCAAACAACCAAGTAAGTCCAAAATAAAATGAAAAGCGTGCCCAAACTGTAAGGGATTCAGTGAAAAAACACACCCTTCAAAGTAGCAATCGTTTTTCTAAATTCTTTAATTCACCAACACCAGATTAAGCACTTTCATCCACAAGGATGTGGACTTCATCAGAATATCAATTAACAGTTAATTGCACTATTTATAAGCCATTTTAGCACCATAACAGTGATTATAAAACATCTTATATTACCAATTAAGTAATAAAGCTATTGTGTACTAAAATTCATTCACACAGTGCATATGAGGTTTACAAACCTTGTTAAAAGTCCTAACACACTATTTTTTATTATGAATTAATAAATAAAACTGTACACATAGCAATATGAATGTCCTGGTTAATATGTATACATTAATCTAATAACAATTGATCTTATAAAAACAGTGACTAGGGTTACATGTTTACTCCTAGTGTGCTCTTTAATATGCAAAATGTTTTATATTTCCCTGGACTTAATGATTATTTCACTATTAAGCCCATATTACAAATGAGGATATAGGGAAATGAGTAAGAAGCCATTTATATAGGATGGTGTGCAATATATTATATATATTTGTATTTTTGTTTAATCCATTGATATATTACTATGTATTGCATATTAAGGAGCACACTAGGAGTAAACATGTAACCCTAGTCACTGTTTTTAAAAGATCAATTGTTATTAGATTAATGTATACATATTAACTAGGACATTCATATCGCTATGTGTATAGTTTTATTTATTAATTCATGATAGTGTTAGGACCTTTAACAAGGTTTGCAAACCTCATATGCATTGTGTGAATGAATTTTAGTACCCAATAGTTTTATTACTTAATTGGTAATATAAGATGTTTTATAATCACTGTTTTGGTGCCAAAATGGCTTATAAATAGTGTAATTAACTGTTAACTGATATTCTGATAAAGTCCACATCCTTGTGGATGAAAGCACTTAATCTTGTGTTGGTGAATTAAAGAATTTAATAAAATGTTGTGCTTTGAAGGGTGCATTTTTTCAGTGAATCAATTACAGTTTGGGCGTGCTTTTATTTTGGACTTAATTAGATATTGGCATCCATGTAGAGTATATTATTGAGAAACAAAGTCTGTAAAAATAACTGCACAGATGGTAGCTGGAAGGACATCAATGAAGTTAAGAGATGCAACATCAAGCAAGATAAAGTTGGAACATCAAGTTTCAGATAGTGCTGGAACACCACATTTCACATAATGCAAGACTGAGTTTCCTTGGACCACCGAACTTGAAAAAGAATCAAGGACAAATCATAAATTAGAAGAACAAAGAAAAGTGTTATACAAAGAAAGACTGTAATACATCAGACTGAGAAAAATATCAGACTTTTTGGTATAAATATGAGTGTGTATAAATAAGCTTTGGGATTTTGCTATAGAGAGCTGACAACATCTGTAGATCCATAAGGAAAAAGTAATAGTAAAATGCATATTAACTGAAGCAGTTTGTCTCAGTGCATTTATTGTACTTAGTACAATACGTTAATAAGACTAATTGTTCACAATAAATAGTTAAATATACTTTGGTATGCATGCATAAATGCAAATAACAGCAAGAAACCAGCAGAAGATGTCATATAATTTTTCAGTGATGAGCCACAGTTGACGGACTGAATGGTTTCTTATTGTGACAACTACAGCTTTTTTTTATTTTATTCAGTTAGTATGTCCAGTTGTAGTGCAAACATTTGCCTCCTTCTTATGCACACTATCCAGTAGCAGAACAGTGCATCTCTGCAAGTTCCACATGTCCTGTACATTCACACAGCTGAATAAAAAAGTAAGTAATGTGAGCTCAAATCTTTCCAGGCTGGAACAGGTAGTTACAAAAAATGTTACATAACATAAAATGTTACTAGTACTGAAATTTAAGGTCAAGAAAACAAGACTGGTCACCAGGCCAAATGGCTTACGTTTTTCTAAAACATTATTGTTAAGTATTCATGTACAGCATTAAACAAAAAGCACAAAAGTCTACAAAACTCCTGTTTAGTAATTGTAATAAAATGTCATACTTGTGCATACATGTCATTAATAATCTGTTTGCAAGTAAATACTACACCGAGTACAGTCAGTACATGGGCTATAGTATGCAGTTAAATTATGCAGGTCCCTTTACAAAAAGGGAGGGTATGAATAGCTAGTAGTAACAGTAAACATCTTTTCAAAATGGGTAAAAGCAATTCCTACTACAACTTTGACAGTATAGGCAACAGCAAAAGCTTTATAAAAATATTTTCTGTTTTTGAAAATGGCCAACAAATGATCAAATCAAAAAGCAAATGTGTAAGACCAAAGTGTCACAGTCTAGGTAACAGTCAAAGGGTAAGTATACATTTAGTTCTCACAGCATAAAGCAAATAAACAATACTGCAATCAAATGATGTATACTACAGGGGGAAGAGTATGCTTTCAATTTTACACTAACTGTGTAACCGTACCGCAAAAAGTACTAAAATAAAAGTACAAAGTGTTAATACCAAACATACTTTTTAATGTTTCAAGTAATATAATTAGCAGGCTTCAGTTTAATGCTAGGTTTAAAAACTGGAATGAGTGTACATTACAGCCATGTATGTACAAATGCAAAAACAATCTGTACAAGCAAGTGTATTCTGTACAGTATATAACAAATGGTTTATCTATGTAAATACAGTAACAAGTCAAAGCTTGACATTTGTGACATATGTATTTTTTTTTCAAAAAGCAAGACTGCAATGCCTTTGCAAAAAAATCCTCAAGCATTGTCAATAAATTACTGTATAGAACATCAGTGTATAGAGTCATATTCAGATTCATCCTGTTCTAAGAGTAATGGTTGTCATCATTGTGTTGATAATATAAAACTGCGTTAACTTGCTGTATCAAAAGAAAACTAAAGGTTTTGTTTCCCAATGTTTCTAGTTAGTAGCAACATAACTTGACTAAAAAGTACATACTAATATAGACAGTTTTAGATTTAAAATAAAACAGAGGGAATGTATACAGTAAAAGATATGTTAAAAAATGTATAAATGCATGTGCACATCTATTTTCTAGTTAAATGGATATACACAGCTGTTGCTATAATATATATAGAAATAATATAGTTAGTTAAATACATGTATTTCTGTTTGGTACCATACATATATTCTGGTAAAGCTTGAGACAAACTGAATGTTCAGTGTCTGGAACGTGATTCAAGGACTATAGATAAAAATGCAGCTGCGAGACAAGACACACGGCATAGAACACAAACATCTGCATTTCATTTGCATCATTCTGAACATCAAAACAGAGGGAATTACAATATTTCATGAATAAAACAGGAAAATCCTACACAAAATAGAACACAAGACAATTTCAGTTGTAAAAAGCATACAGCATGTACGTTTGGGAGGATAGCATTTAACACAAATATAACAGCATGGTTAGCTAAACAAGGTCAGGCATACATAAACGTAGAGAAAGAATCAAAGACTGACATTAACATTTCAGTAAACAGCTCTATCTCTATTAGATGATGTACATTACCTCAAAAATGTAACAGTTCTGACAAGGGAAGACATAGATAATAACACAAAAATAAGAATAAACTCAACAAGAAAAAAGGGTATGATTTCTACCAATACTTTGTTTATTTGTATAAACAACACAGTAATGCAAGGAAAAGGACCATAGGTTAAAATACTTACCATTTTGGGTAACAGGCCAGTACTTCATACAGATCTAATAGTTAAAATACCATCCACTTGTACTATGATAGGACAACAATACCAA
Organism: Protopterus annectens; assembly: GCF_019279795.1. Lineage (NCBI taxonomy): Eukaryota > Metazoa > Chordata > Ceratodontiformes > Protopteridae > Protopterus > Protopterus annectens. The sequence goes on along the minus strand of NC_056747.1, from coordinate 688,010,049 downwards.
AAAGCAATATTGTACTTCAATATTACATTTCCAAGTTAATGATACCAAATGCAGATTTAAAAGAGCTTGGTATAAAAACTAGTAGGACAAAATATCTCACAGATTATACATTTACCAGCACAACAAAAGTAGGTCATTACAATTATCTTTAATAGGCAGATTACAATTTAGTATAAATGAAAATGTTTGATAAAGTAGCACTACAGTTTGTATGTGTGGTTTCAAATAACCCAGTGTTAATAGTAAAAGACAAAAACAGAAACTGACCCTGCCCATAATTAGTGGGACATATTTACAAGATAATCATAAACTGGAACCAAATTGCTAAATTAGTTAATACATCTTGTGTTGATAGTTTTGGGGGTCATAATAATAACAGCTTGGAATTGTTTTATATGCTGCAGGTTACAAAGAGTTGCAATAACTCAATAAGTTATGTTTGTAAATATGAGCAAAGTGGTAAATGCTGTAAATGATAATGCTAATAAAACAAATGCGGTCTTTTCTTTAACTGAAGTTTAATCCGTTCCTCCAAAAAAATAAAATAACTGGGAACTGAAAGAATAATAGTTCACTGTCTTTTCACTAGCATGATTATTAGCTTGAATAAAAAGCTGCAAGAATAATATGAAATATAAAGGGTTAATTTAGGAATATTATAAAATGCTGAAAAATAAGAAGTATTAAGTGTGCTGGCATAGCTTAATTAGATATTGGCATCCATGTAAAGGAGAATGTTATTGACAAACAAAGTCTGTAAAAATAACTGCACAGATGGCAGCTGGAAGGACATCAATGAAGTAAAGAGCATTAAGTTTCAGATAGTGCTGGAACACCACATTTCAAATAATGCAAGACTAAGTTTCCTTGGATGACTGAACTTGAAAAAGAATCAAGGACAAATCATAAATTAGAAGAACAAAGAAAAGTGTTATACAAAGAAAGACTGTAATACATCAGACTGAGAAAAATATCAGACTTTTTGGTATAAATATGAGTGTGTATAAACAAGCTTTGGGATTTTGCCATAGAGAGCTGACAACATCTGTAGATCCATAAGGAAAAAGTAATAGTAAAATGCGTATTAACTGAAGCAGTTTGTCTCAGTGCATTTATTGTGCTTAGTACAATACAGTAATAAGACTAGTTGGTCACAATAAATAGTTAAATATACTTTGGTATGCATGCATGTAAATGCAAGTAACAGCAAGAAACCAACAGAAGGCAGTATATATTTTTTTCAAAAATCTAAGGCAACTATACTAGAAGTAGTGAATATAGTAACAGAGATAAAACAACTGCAACTGAGGTCTTTAGAAAATGGTAGGAACAAACTACACAGGAAATAATGGGAATTATGGGAACAATACATACAGGGGAAAATGAGGTTTAAAACAAGGCAGGACTTCAATGAGCTACTTAATGTTTGACTGAAAATGATTGGGTAGATTATAAGTAATGTATAATGTTGGCAACTGGGAGTGTGTCATTATGGATTGTGATATAAAATGCTTGCAACTAGGCTTGTGTTGGTGTGGTTTTCATTTATATAAATGTATGATTGTGTGTGTCGTAAGTGATGGTTTAATAAAGATGTTTCTTGTTTGAAAAAGGGGCAGTAATTGAATAATGTATGTAATGTTCCTTAGGTTATATGATATATATCAATATATGTGAAGTATAATGTTTGCAAACTTGAACTTGTTAATACAGTTTGATTACTTTTATATAAATGTAAATGTGCCTATGTCACAAGTGATAATTCAGTAAAGGTGTTTAAAAAAAAAACATGGATAAAGGATACCTTTTAGGTGCTCTCTTCATTGACCTCACCAAATCTCATTCACTACTCCCTGCTCCTTCACTCCATACCTTTCAACCTCTTAGTGCAAGAAATCTGGATAAAGCCTGTCAAAATGGAGGGACAATGGCCCAAAAATGGGGACATATTTTAAATATTGCTCTTATAAACTTTGAAAGTTGCTAGAGTAACAGAGTTTGTTTTAGTATACATTTTCTGAAGGATATGAGGTCTGAAACCGAAATGTATATCATTATTTGCTGACATAAATCTACAGATCATCCCAGTGATTTACTAGAAAAATACAAATTTTATGAGGAACAGACCAAAATTATGAGCCATAAATCTGGACGTTTTACGAAAATCTGGGCAACTGAGAGGTATGACTCTATCCAAGAAATCATTGTTCGCCCCAACACTATTACTTAATTCCAACATTTCTTAACAAATAGGTATTTCAGAGTGAAAATAGGCTCATCCCTATCAACTCCAACATCCGTTACCAGAGGAGTGTCCCAGGGATCCATATTCACTCCACTGATTTTTTCAGTCTTTATTAAACTAGCTTCTGACCTCCCTACCCTTCCTATCAGTCTTTATGCAGATGACATGGTTATTCTTCGATGCAGTCCCTCACATTCAACTATTGAATCCCAGTCTGATCTCCACGATAAACTACTCTTTAACCCCTCCAAAACAAAAAGTATATTTGAAACCTCATAAAAGCTGAACAAAACTCCTAAAAATCTTAACATTGCATATCTCAATTTCTCCTCAATAGAAACAATCATGTCATTTACATACTTAGGTCTATGACTAAACCAGTCACTTAACTGCTACATTGAAAAGCTACATTGAAAACCAAGAAAAAGATCAGTCCACTTTTATTCTGTTCTTGGAAAATATCTCTCTTTCTCTTCAGAGCAGCTAGAGCAGCAATAGGCAAAGGAGTCCTCCTTGCTGTACTTGAATATGAGCTCTCCACCATAGTCACAACCTCTAAAAAAATAATCCACTCTGTAGTCCATTGAAAACAAAATTTGCATATTAATTTCCAGTTCCCTGGCGCAGAAAACAACACTGAATCACCCTCACTAAAGCCAAATGACTACCAGTTTCCTACAGAGAAGAGCTACTCCTAGCCTAGAGTCTCTTCTTTTCCATCTACTTCAACCAGGTGCCTTCGCATCTCTTGGAGCCAAACTCTATAATAAAACCACCCCTTAAACCTACACAACCTCTCACAATTAACTTCCTCACTCTAGAGTTCCCATACCAAACTGCACTGTACTGACCATTTCTTTTCCACTCTTGCACCCAAACTCTGTCAGTCCTACCCACCTCAGATAAAAGAAGTTTTCCCTTTTTACCACATTCAGACAACAACTCAAAACACACCTACATCAAAAATCTGACTGTAAGTGCGTTTCCACTGAACACACAACCTAACTCCCTCCTCATATGTATCACTTATAATTTATCCATCTGTTTTCACCTGCTACTTCCATCTCATATTTACTACTAAATTTAATTCACATTTGTTTTTCTCCTCGGATAGTAATATTTACATTTTGTTTCAATTGTCTATGGGATTTTCTACCTTCTGTGATTACCCCATGTTTGTGAGTTTGTTCTGTTTTATATTTTGTGAATTTCTTCACATGGGCTGCACCTGCAAATGGTCTGTTGTGATTAGTTTACTACCCTTTTGAACAAACTAAATAAAATGGAAAGGACCTCAAAGAGTGTCCATACATGGTTTCATGCTTTAATTAATTAAAGATTACCTTTCAGTTGTGTTCAAGATTCCTTCTGTATGTCTGCAGATTATCCCCCAGATGCAGCATGTAGTAGTAGTAACAAAAGCCAGCACTTGTTTCACATTGGTAGGGATACCGTAAATGCATTTTGGTGTGAAGGTGGCGGGATGGTAATAAAGGCATATAAAGGTGGAAGACTTGTAACAGACCTGACTTCAGAAGAATTGAGAGAGATGGGCACGTGTAGAAAGTGGGAAAAGGGGGATTGTTGGTGATGATGATGATGATGATGTGGCAGGGTAGCAATCGGTTCCTCCCAAATGTTGAAAAAATATTTATAAAGCCGAATGACAGTATTTCTGTATGTAAGGTCTAACCAGAATGAACCAGTAAGAAGATGATGTCTTGTTTTGAGTGGCTATGAATGCATCCTATGGCCTTCCTCATTGAAATTCTCAGAGTGACTCAGAGGAACCAGGATGAGGATGACCTGCAGGGACAATCACACATCAATGTCATATTTTCATTAAAAATTATATAACTACAAAAGGACAAGATAACTGGCAATCCAGATCCATCTGCAGCTGATTAACATAAGGAAATAAATTAAGGAGTAGAAGGGCAGATTCATTGCAGGTTCCAATATGAGACAACAGGAAGTCTTTACTAATAAAGGTAGATGCCACCCATTCAACGAAGTTTTGTTCAATGACCGAAGAAAAGATCTAATATGAAATTAGTAGGAACCCATGGGTTTCCCCTAAGCTAGTCAAAATATAACTTAATTGAAATGAATGTCATTGAGGATATTTATATGAAAATAGATGTTACCAAAACAGGTATGCTATTTTTACATTGACTACTCATTTGTATAAACTGCAAGTTAAAGTAAACACCTATGAGTTTTGGCATTTTATTTGCTGTTATATATGAAGGAACAGCGAGTCAAAGAGCTGCTTGCCTTCAAAAAATGTTACTAAAGACTATTTGTCTTGCTTGTAGTGAGAATATATATATATATATATATATATATATATATATATATATATATATATATATATATATATATATATTTTTTTTTTATTGCTTATGGTTCAGGATGTTCAACTGTAAGTCACACAACATCCAAGAATCATTGAGAATGACAAGCTAAACTGATTTTAAGCTCTTATTGACAACATGACACCCCAAGCAATTCATTCATATCTGCAACTAGACAAAAACAAACAAGAGTAAAGTGTTTTACTTGGGAGGCAAGACCCTGGCACCTCTAATATGGGTACGTATCACTTCACCTAAACCTCATTTCACCTAAACTCATTTCACCAAGACCAAATCACCTAAAGCTCATTTCACCTAAAACTCATTTCAACTAAAACTCATTTCACTGACAAGTAGTACAATAAGGCAAGCCAAAGGTATATGTCCTTTTCCCAACTGTAGTGCGATCCAGGTGTTAGTATATATAATTAGGGGGGTGGGGGGTGAAGCCCCCCCACTTACTTTGGTTTTCTGGTGTCTGGTTTTGTTTTACATCATTTGGTAAAAGCCAACTAGGTGGGGGGCTATGTCCCCCACACCCCTCAATGTGGGGGGTTGTGCCTCCACACCACCCCTTAATATATATATATATATATATATATATATATATATATATATATATATATATATATATTTATATATATACACTAACACCAGAATCGCACTACAGTGGGGAAAAGGACATATACCATTGACTTGCTTTAGAGTACTACTTGCCAGTAAAATGAGTTTTAGGTGAAATGAGTTTTAGGTGAAATGAACTTTAGGTGATTTGGTCTTGGTGAAATGAGTTTAGGTGAAATGAGTTTTAAGCGATGTGATACGTACCCAGAAATACATACGATACTGACAAGGGTCATACATCATGCATCCTCATTTTCCTATAGATACCAGTGAAGTGACCCATGCAAAATTTGGACAGTAAGAAGCCTCCAAGTTTTTCCCTTATAAACAAAGGCCAGTTATTCATAATGTTTATGTGTAACTGCAAGTGTCTGTTGTCCAACGAATATTTCAGAATATAGGATTCTGTATCATTGAAAAAATATCAAGAAAAGTTTAGATAGTGCAGAATACAAGCCTTCCAGTAGAATTTCTAAAATATAACAGTAATTTAGAATTGGTCACTTCACTGGTATGTATAGGAAAATGAGGATTAATAATGAATGTGTTTTATAAAGCCATGCTGTATCCCTTTAAACATTTTGTCTCACCTTACTGACCGCACTCATTTACGAGGGGCAGGGGTTGGGGAGTGGGACCTTCTATTATCATTATACTGTGTGAATAGGTATTTATTCATTTTAGACCTTACTTCATAACTTACCAAGAAAACACAGACATTCTATGAATATGAATTATCAAACATACATTCCCATGTTATTAAATTGAAAATGCTGGCCTTCTAATTAGTTAACTATAGTTCAACATCTTTCTTTCAAACAGATAATTTTCAGTCAAATACAACAGATCCCTCTCACCACCACAAAAATCAGTGCGTGTATTCTCCAAAGATCTGTACTCTCTTCTGTCCGTTTTGGCCTATTTATTCATTCATTCACTGCCCACTGACTTAGAATAAACAATATCATCCTTTATGCCAAAGACATAGACTTCTATGGCATAGCTAACAACATTAATACAACAATACAAAGACTCCAATGCACTCTGCAAAGCCTAGGTCCATGATTGCTTCACAAGCAACTCACCCTGAATGCTGCAAAGACCAAAATGATGTTATCTGTCACCTCACATTAAGTAAACAAGTTGTCTGCCCTTCATACTCTCTGTTCCACAACAACCAGCTAATAAACTATGACAACTCCTTCAAATATCTAGGGATCACTCTTGAAATTTGCCTAAATTCACCACCTTACTGGCAAAAATTAACTTTATCCAGTTTGGATGCCACAAAACCTCACACTTTCAACCCCGATGGAAGAAATGCTACTGACAAAGGCATCCTATAATCACAAATAGATTATGCCTACAGTTACTTGTCCATGCCTCTGCAAAAACAAAAAAACAAAAAACTCAAAGACCTCCAAACTCCCTAACCTCCAGACAAAAATTGTCAGATTTAATATGTTGTCACCGTAACATGAACACTATCATGTTCTTTCCACTAAGTTAGCTGGCTGGCTGTAAAACAACACAATGACCTACCATGTATTTACCTTATTCATAAAACCCTTTACAGTGGCCCTACTTCTTCACTTAACCACAGACTGGCCATCAATAATACACCTCATCAGCTTCACCCTAGTGCCTCAGTAACTAACCAGGCTTACTAACTCATTGTCTTTTACAAGCAAAGCCTTCTCAGCCCTTGCACCAAGTGCCTCCTTCCCTCCCTGCTGAAATCTGTAACACATTTGTTAATGTTAAAGGCAGGGAAAAACTTAATAATTATTCTAGAGAAAAGAAAGCATCTTGACCTTCCTTCAAATATCCTCTTGTAACACAAACTAATCTAGTATACCCTTCTCATTATAAACATCTTCCCCATTTTTCTAACACCACTACCATGTGGAACTACTTTTCGTGTTTTACTACCCTTCCTTATTGTCTAACACCAAATAAATATATAGTATATTTTCTCAGTACAAATGCAAGAATCTGTGAACTACAACGCCTGACTAACAGCTAATTACAGTTTATACAAGTCCTGTATTCTATATACTTTTATTTTTGTTTGCTGTATTATTCTTATCCTCAGACAATTGCAGAACTGTAGTTTCAATTAGTTTCACTGTTTGTATTTTTTGTATATTCTTACAGTCTGTAGTGTCCCCATTATTTGACTTCTGTAACATTGTACTTTCTTGGTTACAATTGGTTGTAGTTTTCATGTGGTAAAAATCGGTCCATGATGGATCAGCCCACTCCCGAGGTTAGCAACCTACATGCATACATACCAGAACTACACCTAGGTCATCTGGTACCCTGTGCAGTTCCCCTGAATTGGTGCCCTGTCAACTCAAAATTCAGAAGCTTAAAAAGGGGAGGGCCTCTATTCTGAAACCGTAACAAGCTCTTGTTACACTTAAATTACCACAGACTAAGTACTTTAGCTGTGACCACAAATGCAGTATCAGTATTCACTTCTGAAGCTGCGAGATCCTTGCAGCTTCAGAAAGCAGTGCCAGTACTGCAGTCCCACACCACTGGCACATGCTGACTGCACCCACCAGTAGCTTGTGTCCAGGGCAACCACTCCCTCACCCCACCTCAGTTATGCCTCTGATACATGCATATGTATATACATAACATAAATATAGCTGCTTGCTTGCAGGCCAATGGCCACTCTAGTTTTGCAGACCAGAGATCTTGATCGCAGGTATAGAATTAAATTACTCTCAAGAATAGAGCAGGAGGATATCCTACCTCTGCACAAGTGGGTGATTCCCATTAATTAGAAGCTGCATGTACTCCCACCAAAAGACCTAGTTCAGAGATGTATGTCAAATATTTGTAAAGAAATGGTAGTCAAGTGAGAGAAACACAGTACTGCAGTATTTGAATCTTCCCAACACTGCAGTTGTTTGAGCAGAGGTGAGGAGTGTAAAATCCAAGATAACAGGTGATCTACTGAAAGAAGACATAAGAACTGAAGACTAGAATATATAGGCTATGTTCCCTACATACAAGGACTTGAAGTTCAAAGACTGCCAATCCAGATCTGTTATTAGAGTGAGTACAGAGCTTTCTTATCTTTGACTGGCATTCCATCCTTGTTACTGAAAACATCTGCATCTTTGGATTAAATTCAGTAGATCCACATATTTATCTATGTATTGTCTTAAAAATAGGCCCCTGCCTTTAAGTGCACTAGTCTTGTATTAGGAAAGCAAGTATTTTATCATGTGAAAGCACCCAAACTGTAATTATAATTCTTTATAAGATGACATTTAAAATACTTTTTTCAACTACACTGCTTTTGATGAATTAGGATGTAGCATTTTCTAATAGACTGCACTTAAAACTAACTTTCTGAAAATGAAGGAGGCTGCTGTAAGAAATGTTTTGCTGAAAAGGCTGTTTAAAAATTCATTAAGTATCTTTCACATTTCAGGAACTTTAAAATGTGTTAGTTAATGTGTGCAGCATGTGGGTAGTTCCAGAGAATACACCAAAGAGCAAAGCTTGAAGCTTAGAATCTCCAACAATGTACATTTAATTAGAAGGCCTGTGTAAAGAATTTGTCCAAATATACATATTAGGGTACCATATAAGAGGAAATGTAGACGTAAAGAGAAGACTTCTATTAATTCACTCTCACAACAGATTGGGAATTGTCTGTTGTTATGTCACTGTTCATTTACTAGCTGAATGACTCGGTGGGTGACAAAAAATTAAAATGTGGTGTAAGAATCAGCATGAACCTGTATGAAAGCAATGGATATAGATAAAGCCAGCAAGGGGAAGATAACAATTACAGGTACACTAAAATTAATTGGAACCAAGACAATGCACTGAGTTATTTTTAAGGAAAGTCCCAGTGTGCTGTCTCTAGGGAGGAATGAGCATGAGGCTTTTAATAATGTGTATGACGTTTCTTAGCAGAACATCAGTGGAAAGTGTTAAAATGGAACAACAGTATTTGATATATCTGTTATGACAAGCTAAAAAACGATTGTAAGTATAATGAAGAAATTCAAGCTGACGGCTGCTGTTAAAGATTTTGTATGTGTGTGTGTGTGTGTGTGTGTGTGTGTGTGTGTGTGTGTGTGTGTGTGTGTGCGTGTGTGTGTGTGTGTGCATGCGTGTGTGTCTGTGTGTGTGTGTGTGTGTGTGTGTGTGTGTGTGTGTGTGTGTGTGTGTGTGTGTGTGTGTGTGTGTGTGTGTGTTTGTGTATGTGTGTGTGCTTCTGTGAGCCCATAAACATTGTCATCAACACATAAAGTAATAAGCAACTAATGGTGACCCTATGAACAGCTATTCAAACCAGTGGCAAGGGCCTAAATGAGCATCATTATAGGTTCATAGGTTGATAGGTAGGTACTAGGCTATCAGTCCAAGGGCCTGAGTAAGCCTAGCCAACAAGGTTTCCTGTGCCCCTGTCAAGCAGAGCCACAGACGTGATCCCCAGGGTGTATTTCCCATTTCCCATCCACTCATCAAGATTTTTCTTGAAGAGTGCTAATGAGGAACTTTGCTTGACATAGATGGGTAGCTTGTTCCAGAGTATGGGAAGTCTCTGGAACAGGAATCCATCCCTCCAGTATGTCCTGTTTATTTTGGCGACAAGGTTTAGGTCCTTACAGCATGTAGCTTGGAGGGATTGGGATTTCTTTAGGTGTAGCATGTCCAACAGCTCTGGGTTTGACATAGGTTCATATGTTAGCCAGAGATCACCTTGGAGGAGGCAATATGCTACGGAGTAAAGCTGGAGTTTTTTGATACAGTCAGTGTAGGGCATCTGTTTGAGGCCAGTAATCCTCTTTGTGAGGTACTTCTGTGGCCTTTCCAGCTGCTGCAGGTGTCTTGTGAGGTACATTCCAAAAGGGGCGTTGTACTCTATAATGGGTCTAATGAGTGCCAAGTAGAGGGGAACAATGACCCTTTTGTGATGAGGTGTGCCATGTAGAAGGATTTCCTGACTACTGTAGTGATGTGATTATCAAAGGAGAGACTACTGTCCACCTGGGTCCCAAGGTCTCTTCTCACACATCCGGCGTTAAGTAGACTGCCGCCTATGTGGTAGTTCATGGGTACAGAGTTTTTACCAAAAGGGATGATAATGCACTTTTTGCATTGAGCTTGAGGCCATGGCTCTGACACCAGGCATCTGTCTCAGTGAGGCCCTTCTGTAGGGGCACAGATCTATCCATCCATCCAACCATCTATCCAACCATCTATCCATCCATCTATTCACCAATTCATCTTGTAAACCATTTATACATGTGAGGATCTCAGTAGTATCAAGCTCATCAAGGCTGACCATATAATCTGAATGTTATAACCTCCACAGTATGTTCTGGATCTGCCCTAAGACCTCCTGCCAAGTTGCTAGGCCTAATCAATCTCCTGCAGAAGGCCTCCAGTGAACATCCTCACTAGGTTCTCCAACCATCTCAACTGACATCAGGGCCAGTGACTATCCTCTGATATCCTCCTCAATTGCTAAAATCTGCACTGTGTCATAGGGATTGAGGACTTACATAGCTAAGATTTTATCCTTTCATGACTGCTCATAAGTGAAGACTTCTGGGGACAGTGACTATCCTCTGAGATCCTCTTCAATTGAAAAGCTCTATATTGTGTCAGAGAGGGTAAGGCCTGTAACTGTATGAGGGGAAACTTCATGCATCCACAATTTCATCCCTTCCTGACTGCTCATAAGTGAGGACTTCTGGGGCCACTGACTATCCTCTGAGATCCTCCTCAATTGCCAAGTTCAACACTGTGTCACAGGGATTAAGGCCTATGATCCTGTGAGGGAAGCCTTATGCAGCTAAGATTTCATCCTTTCATGAATGCTCATAAGTGAGGAATGGAACAAAGAGTGATCAGTGAACATGGACCTTCACACTATGACTGAGTTCTCACTTCAGTACCACAGTCTGTGGTAATGCCTGCAGTGGTCTCACTGTTGCATCCTTCCACAAGTCCTCTACACACTCAGTTGCACACAAGATCCAAGACACTTAAACACCTCCATCTGTGATAACTGTTACTGTCTTACATGAACACTGCGGTACACTCAATCTGATTAGGGCACAGTTGCCATTACTACAAAAACAGGCATAGCTATCAACCATCTCAATTTCAAATGATGACTGGAATATGAAAATTAACATATTCATCCTTGTCTGAGAACAGAACTCAGGACAGCTTGTACTCTTTTTGTTATTGCTACTGCCTAACATGAAATCTATGGGCACTTAAGTATCGAACTTCGATTAAGAGCCTTTTTTCCCTTTCTCCATAGCATGGTGATTTAAAGATCAAGCTACACTTACACATGAGCTACGCAGCGCACACACACACACACACACACACACACACACACTAGCTGCTGTTTGGGATTCTTTGTGACTGCTGGAATATGAAAGGAAAATCTTGAACCTTGTCTGTGAACTGAACACACGTACTACAGCAACTGTGTGTGATTGTCACTGCCTCTGGTCCAAAAGAGTTGTGGGCAATTAGGTACTGAATGAATAAACAAGAAATTTCATTATCTTTATGCAAGTTTAAAAGGGAAGGGATATCTGCATTTTTAAATTTATACTTTTATTGACCAGGTAGGTGCAGTAGGCAGAAATGCATCTTTTCAGTGGTGACACAGTACAGAAGTACCAGTCTAGTAAAGTGATTTGCTCAAATCACATGGTGGACAAGGTTTGTTAAGTTTCTCACGTTGCTGAACTCTGATCTACTGAACTCTGATAAGTGATTCAGAAAGAGAGTTCTGAACTGAACCCTCATGAATATTTAATTTGTTGGTGAGCTGTCCCCTTCCTAGTGGTCTATTGCCTTAAATAACTTAACATAGTAGTGGTGTTAGGCTGCAGGCATCACTAAATTTTCTGGCAAATGGCCAGGTAAGGATATTTGATATAATTTTAAGAAAGAAGGCAATGAATGAGTAATAAATAAATGAAAGCTTAGCCAAGCGTTTTCACACTGAGTTAATCGGAGGAAGGGCACTGAGCAAACCCTGATCTGCGATATAGAACATTAAGTATCCTGTTTTTTGCTTATTTTCATGAGTTTTTTTATTGTCTGCCACATACTTTTCTAGCTAGTTTCACTGTGTGTGAGGTACTAACAGGAAATTTTCTACATTGTTAACCACCTGTTTGGGTTTGTTTGTTCTGATTTCCTGCCAAGGAGTGTATCATATAACTTATTAGTTTGCAATTAAAAGCATTCTCTAGAATCTTCTTGTTCCTTTATCTGTTTAAACTTTCATTTAAAGGCTCACTGCTGCTTTTCTGCTGTGATAAACATTTCTGCATTTTTTTCTACCTAAGTAGTGTGGGTAGTTGTAGCATTGTCCATATTCAGGCTTGTGTTTTGGGCCTAGTTGTTTGTAGAGGCTGTGTGTCTGAGCACATGTTTCAGGCCGTCTTAGTTTAGCCAAAGCCATTCTTGCATTTCAGTGAGAGGGAAGTGTTTATGGTCATTGGCTGATTGGGGTTACCTGGACTACGGCTTGGAGGAAGCACCTCATTGGTTCTTTCGAGCTTTTTTTAAAGTTGTTTCAGGTTTTAACTTTCTGTTACTTAAGAAGTTAACTTGTGAGTGTTTCTGCAATTTCACAGTGAGATAATCGGAGGAAGGGCACTGAGCAAACCCTAATCTGTGATATATAACATTAAGTATCCTGTTTTTTGCTTATTTTTACGAGTTATTTATAGCACTTTTATTATCTGCTACATACTTTTCTAGCTAGTTTCACTGTATGTGAGGTATTAACTGGAAATTTTCTACATTTGTTAAGCACCTGTTTGGGTTTGTTTGTTCTGATTTCCTGCCAAGGAGTATATCATATAACTTATTTGTTTGCAGTTAAAAGCATTCACTAGAGTCTCCTTGCTCCTTTATCTGTTTAAAATGTTCATTTAAAGACTCACTGCTGCTTTTCTGCTGTGATAAACACTTCTGCAGTTTTTTTTTTCTACCTAAGTAGTGTGGGTAGTTGTAGCATTGTCCTTATTCAGACTTGTGTTTTGAGCCTAGTTGTTTGTTTGTAGAGGCTGTGCGTCTGAGCACATGTTCCAGGTAATCTTAGTTTAGCCAAAGACATTCTTGTATTTCAGTGAGAGGGGAGTGTTTATGGTCATTGGCTGATTGAGGTTACCTGGACTACAGCTTGGAGTAAGCACCTCATTGGTTCTTTTGAGCTATTTAAAAGTTGTTTCAGGTTTCAACTTTCTGTTACTTAAGAAGTTAACTTGTGAGTGTTTCTGCCATTTCACACTGAGATAATCAGAGGAAAGGCACTGAGCAAACCCTGATCTGCAATATATAACTTTAAGTATCCCATTTTTTGCTTATCTTTATGAGTTATTTATAGCACTTTTATTGTCTGCTGCATACTTTTCTAGCTAGTTTCACTGTGTGTGTGAGGTATTAACTGGAAATTTTCTACATTGTTAACCACCTGTTTGGGTTTGTTTGTTCTGATTTCCTGCCAAGGAGTGTAATATATAACTTATTTGTTTTCAGTATAAAGCATTTTCTAGAGTCTCCTTGCTCCTTTATCTGTTTAAACTTTCATTTAAAGGCTCACTGCTGCTGTGATAAACATTTCTGCATTTTTTCTACCTAAGTAGTGTGGGTAGTTGTAGCATTGTCCATATTCAGGCTTGTGTTTTGGGCCTAGTTGTTTGTAGAGGCTGTGTGTCTGAGCACATGTTCCAGGTCATCTTAGTTTAGCCAAAGCAATTCTTGCATTTCAGTGAGAAGGAAGTGTTTATGGTCATTGGCTGATTGGAGTTACCTGGACTACGGCTCGGAGGAAGGACCTCATTGGTTCTTTCGAGCTTTTTTTAAAGTTGTTTCAGGTTTCAACTTTCTGTTACTTAAGAAGTTAACTTGTGAGTGTTTCTGCCATTTCACACTGAAATAATCGGAGGAAGGGCACTGAGCAAACCTTAATCTGTGATATATAACATTAAGTATCCTGTTTTTTGCTTATTTTTACGAGTTATTTATAGCACTTTTATTATCTGCTACATACTTTTCTAGCTAGTTTCACTGTATGTGAGGTATTAACTGGAAATGTTCTACATTTGTTAAGCACCTGTTTGGGTTTGTTTGTTCTGATTTCCTGCCAAGGAGTATATCATATAACTTATTTGTTTGCAGTTAAAAGCATTCACTAGAGTCTCCTTGCTCCTTTATCTGTTTAAAATGTTCATTTAAAGACTCACTGCTGCTTTTCTGCTTTGATACACATTTCTGCAATTTTTTTCTACCTAAGTAGTGTGGGTAGTTGTAGCATTGTCCATATTCAGGCTTGTGTTTTGGGTCTAGTTGTTTGTTTGCAGAGGCTGTGAGTCTGAGCTATACCTCTCAACCCGGAAACATCAAAAATCTGGACAAGGCCCATGAAAAATAGGTCCAAATCTGTACGCTGTTTAACATAAAATTTGCATACATAATTATGTAACCCTGCCTACTCCAATGGAATTGTGAGATACCAACTTTCAAATGCAAACTGAAGAACAGACAACCAAAATATGGCACCAGAGTCCCCCTGCAACCATTTCAATGTCCCATTACCTGGCTATTTTGCCCCATTTACCATAAACACTAATGTGTGCATACTGTTTTACTTCTGTAATGATTATTTGGATTTCATTTTTACACTTTACAGCACAATGCACAAACACTAATAGACATCTGCTAAACAAAGCAAGACTATCTCACAATGAAAATAGACTTGGCATTAAAACTTTTCTGCCCTTGAAACTCACATTCATTAAAACAGCAGTGAAACCCACACCACATCCAAAGGAAATGTATCTGGCCAGTGGTGGATAAAGATTACCTTTGGGCTGTTTTCAAATCATTGGTCCCTTGCACACAAAACAAGAAACATACATGTGTTCTTTGATACACTTTCCTGACTTTATTAAATTATATCCCTTGTATAATACAGCACACTTGTTAGACAGAGCGCATTTTAAATTTATTGTTTGAACATTTTCCAGTACGCAATGAAACAAAATGCATGAACCAATAATGACAAAACTGCCCAATTCAGAACATTTCCATCATAAAAGTCTGCTTCCACACTATATATATATATATATATATATATATATATATATATATATATATATATATATAATAGAATGACAGTAGTGTAAGCCATAGGCATCTTGTACAGTTTCTTGCACTCATTTTCAATTTAAGTTTTTTTTTTTTTGGGGGGGCGGGGGCAAAAGGCCAAAAAACAGGGAAACATTTTTAAACATTGCTTGTATAATTTTAGAAAGTTGCTAGAATAAAATGTTGTGTTACCACCATGCATTTCACTGGCAAGATTAGAACCCAGGACCCTGTGCACTACAGTCAGAGCAACATACCACTATGCCAAATCAGCAGTTTGTTTCCTGAAAGATAGAAAGACTGAAACTTAAATTGCTATCATTTAGTGAATTCAATTCTCACTTCTCACCATAGCTCTCAACTCTTAGCACAAAAAAACCTGGACAAAGCCAATAATTGGGGAATACAGCCCCAAAATAGGGACAAATTTCAAATACTGATCTTATAAACTTCGAAAATTGCTAGAATAAAAGGTTTTGTTACCATTTAATTTCTGAAGAATATGAAGTCTGACATTCAAATGCCTGTCATTATCTAATGAATTCAACCTTCAGTGATTTGTCACAAAAATCCTGAAAAAAACACAGATTTTATGAGGAACAGATCAAAAATATGGCAGAAATTCACAAGTGGTGGTGGCTAGGGACATTAGGCTCTTTTTACCCTATACCTAAGGTGATATTCAGACAAATGCCATTGTTTTTTGAGGCAAACTTTTTTTTTGGGCAGAGGACTCCATCAAAGCTTGAACGCACAGATGCCATTCTAGTTAGTTCAGATGGGAACCTATAGGGTCTTAGGAAATACTTGCCTATACATGGTGTAAACAAACACTGAATTATTATTTTTTTTATAAGTGCCCCTGTGGGCCATTTTAAGCCTAGTCAATTTCCCTTTCAAAGGTGAGAATCCAACACTGTATCTTATGTCTGTGAAGTAAACACCTTAACCATTGTCCCAACCCCCCTGTATAGATGCAAGCATAATAGTGGCAGTGATCACCAGATAAATGGACTACCTCTGTCTGCAGAAATCTGCACCAGTAAAATTTATCTCAAGGAAGTTTTACTCAGCCCTGTGTGCATGAAATGTTCCTTTGCCTAATGTCAAAGAGCAGCTGCAGTTCATAGTCTGCACTGGAGATATTGAAAAAGTCATAAAGATGACTAAGTACTGTGATACAGTAATGCCTGTACCGAACAGGAATGGGTTACTTAGACTATGTGCCATGCTGAAAAGTTCGACCAAAACAGTACCATAAGAGAAAATCTTTCCTCCAACACTAGACAATGTGCAACCTGAACCTGATCAAATGCCAGGTGCTGTTTTGCCATTGGATGCTCAAGTCATTTCCTGGCGAATTCCACTGCAAGAAAACTGCATAAGCAACATTTAAAATTATTTTTAGCAGATATTTCATTTGTATTGTCATTGCAAGGCCATCTGAATATTCTGGATGGAGAGGACAGAGATATCCTGCCAGCAAGTACATGTGGCATTGAGTATGGATGGTATTTTGATATGCTGCAGCAGTAAAAAAAATATGACAGAAAGTTATCTGCAGTACTGCAGACATATAAAGATATAGGTTTAAGGTTTAATGAAGGGCCAAGGGCTTTTTCATAAAAATCTAACTGCAAGTTATAAGATGCTTACTTAATGAAGAAGGAAAGTTCACCTACAACTACAGAAAAGCCAGCCTGTCAAGTAAAGAAACCCTTCTGAAAATATCACAGAATTCCAAATAACCACAGAGATGGAACATTACACTGGTAGATTTTTACCTGGCCTGCTACTGGGGGAAGCTGCCCCCATATTTCTCAACTGTCCAGATTTCCACTTCATATTTTGGTCTTGTCCTCATAAAATTTTGGTTTTGTGGCAAATCTTTGAAAATGAAGTCAATAAATAATGACAGTCATTTCAGTTTTAGACTTTATATCCTTCAGAAAATGCATTCTAACACATTTTTTTTATTTTAGCAACTTTCTTGGGCTATAAGAACAACAGCTAAAATTTGTCCCTATTTTTGGACCTTTGCCCCCTCATTATTTTTGGCTTTATCCAGATTTCTTGTGCTTAGAAGTTGAGAGCTATGAGGCAGAGAAAGAAAATACAGAGAGAGTTAGTGGTTCCTTGGAACAAGAAAGCATCTTCTACCACTGAATTTTCATAAGAAAATCTATGACTGGTAAGGAACTTAAAAAGTAAAATCCAAGTGGAAAACATGGCCGTGATACAGCCAAGACAAGAAGTTGAGTTTGTCAGATGGAGAAGAAGAGGGTAAACATATTGGGATAGCACAATGAATTGAGATCGTTTAACACAGAGCAAACGGCTCTAACTTTGAGCAGCTTGAGAAGACTGACGTGAGCAGCAGCAAAGCTTTGAACGTTAGTAGAACAGGAACTGTAGGGACTGTTCATGTGGAGGCTCGCCAGTTTTTTTATTTCCTGAAAGGGAATAGTTATGTGGAGAGCACCGGTGCTTTGTTTCCTGCTTCTGATCACCCATCTTGGACAAGGTTAGGACTAGAATTAGTTCCAACTAAAAGTTGCCAGATTATCTGTAATGTAGGGGGGCAGCAGACCAATGAGAACTTATTTTAGGGATGCTGATTTCGTGGGGAGAGTACAAAGAAAAAGGGATGGGGACATTTCTTGAGTTTCTAATTTACAAAATGAGTGTTAAACTCTTACTTAAGCAAATTCAGTACTCTTGTGTTTACAATGGTAAGTCTTAACTGTTTTTGTCAAGATACAGGTGAACGGTCAGGGCTATATGTTACAAGACATTTTGCAGCACTGATGAACAGTGAGGAATGCTAGAAAAGAACACTAGTTCAAGTAAAAGTGCGTGATAAATTACCTGAATTCAGAAACTCCAATGTTTAATTTCTTCAGTAGTAGTTAAAATATAATGGACCATATTCCATGAACTGCATAGCTTCACTTTTTCTGTGAAATGAATACATAACAATAGCACCAGTTTGCCTTGTAACTTGACTTTTTTGTTAACAGATTCACACTTCATTCATTTATTAATTTGCCAATTACCTGTTTAATGCAAGGTCACAGAGAAGCAGAAGGCTATTCTAGCCGCATTGAGTAGACCCAAGGTAGAGAAGCTAATTCTGGATAACACACACACACCATCCTTACCAGTTCTTTGTTCAGCCAGCCATGAATCAAAACGCCGACGACGATAACTGTTCCCATTCACACAGCATTTGAACAGCCCTTAAGCGCCCAACCGGAAATGCATGCATGTCACCCTTGAGCTCAATTTCGATAGGCTGGTAGCACCGACGGCGTTGATGTCATCGCACACGTGATGATGTCAGCTGAAACAAAAATGTAAACAAAAGTGGAAAAAAAATCAGAAATGAAGGGGTGCCACTCGGGAATTGTGGCACCCCATTATTTGGACCCGAAAACTTGGTAAAAACCGAGTAATTTGGGATGGTTAGGAAGTATGGTCTGAGCACATGTTCCAGGCCATCTTAGTTTAGCCAAAGCCATTCTTGCATTTCAGTGAGAGGGGAGTGTTTATGGTCATTGGCTAATTGGGGTTACCTGGACTACGGCTTGGAGTGAGCACCTCATTGGTTCTTTCGAGCTTTTTTAAAGTTGTTTCAAGTTTCAACTTTCTGTTACTTAAGATGTTAACTTGTGAGTGTTTCTGCCATTTCACACTGAGCTAATCGGAAGAAGGGCACTGAGCAAACCCTGATCTGGGATATATAACAATAAATATCTTGTTTTTTGCTTATTTTTACGAGTTATTTATAACACTTTTATTGTCTGCTGCATACTTTTCTAGCTAGTTTCACTGTGTGTGAAGTATTAGCTGGAAATTTTCTACATTATTAAGCAGCTGTTTGGGTTTGTTTGTTCTGATTTCCTGCCAAGGAATGTATCATATAACTTATTTGTTAAAAGGATTCTCTAGAGTCTTCTTGCTCTTTTATCTGTTTAAAACCTTCATTGAAAGGCTCACTGCTGCTTTTCTGCTGTGATAAACACTTCTGCAGTTTTTTTTCTACCTAAGTAGTGTGGGTAGTTGTAGCGTTGTCCTTATTCAGACTTGTGTTTTGGGCCTAGTTGTTTGTTTGTAGTGGCTGTGTGTCTGAGCACATGTTCCAGGCCATCTTAGTTTAGCCAAAGCCATTCTTGCATTTCAGTGAGAGGGGAGTGTTTATGGTCATTGGCTGATTTGGGTTACCTGGACTACAGCTTGGCGTAAGCACCTCACTGGTTCTTTTGAGCTTTTTTTTTAAATTGTTTCAGATTTCAAATTTCTGTTACTTAAGAAGTTAACTTGTGAGTGTTTCTGCCATTTCACACTGAGCTAATCGGGGAAAGGGCACTGAGCAAACCCTGATCCGAGATATATAACATTAAGTATCCTGTTTTTTGCTTATTTTTATGAGTTATTTATAGCACTTTTATTGTCTGCTGCATACTTTTCTAGCTAGTTTCACTGTGTGTGAGGTATTAACTGGAAATTTTCTACATTTGTTAAGCACCTGTTTGGGTTTGTTTGTTCTGATTTTTGTCTCCCACCCTCCCTCGCTTTTGGTATCCTGTTCTTATACTTGGTGGCTTTGCAGTTGCCTGCCCCTACTGTAAATTTGATCTGGGACACTCCACCCAGTTTAGAGTCATTACCTCATTCTACCTAATGCAGGCTGAACATTTGAGAAGGCCAACCCACTTAGTTTTTAACCTTGAGTTATCTTCTGCTCCTCTTTACTCTCTTTCCACTTTACAAAAAAAAAGCTTGTTTCCTGCCTTTCCTGTATCCAGAACTGTTTGTAAGCTTCTGATCCCCCACAGCATAGCTAGGGTTAAACTAGTCCTGGCGCCATAAAGTCCGCTCTTCAAATTTTCCCTTAGTACTAGCCAGTTTTTTAGTTTTAACACTAAAATCAGTTTCTTTGAGCTCAGCACTTGTTCAGAACTCTTAAGCACTAAATAAGCTGCAAATTACTACAGCACTCAACTTTCCTCACTTGTCTAGAGGAAAACAGGTTTTACTTCTTAATAAATAAGCACCTATCCAGGCATGTCTAAGCATCAGCTCCCAGTGTTTTCTCCTGTCTACCTGATGAATCTGGACATCTTGGGGCAATGCAGCAATTGCCTCATGTACACAGACAGCCCTCTCCTCCTGCCACCCAACTCTACAACCTGTGAGAGATGCACTTATATAGCCAAACTGGAAGCAAAGCTCTTGTCATCCAAGACTGGACTAGACAGTCAAGAGGAGAGGGTAAACACTTGCACCACACCACACTAATCACATAGTCCCTCAAAACCTACACCACCAAAACACACACATAGAAACACAAAACACAAACCTACATTCATGGAGGCTCTCAATAAAAATCTGCCCAAGCAACAGTGACCTTCAAAGCAGAAACACAAGCAACTTCCACCCCCCCAACACAACCCAAATGATACATAGCCCACAAACTCAGTGTGCCACTCAACCACAGCCCATAAGGCATAACAACGTAACCAACATTCTAGTCATAGGTGACTCTATAGTCAGGCACACTGATGTTCCACTCACTAGGCTAAACAAGAAGAAAGTTACTGTCAGACTGCAAATAAAAATAGCTCAAGGTACAGGATGGTGTGGAAAAAAAATCAACAGTAGAAAAACAAACTGCACCCAACCTTAGACACCAAAAGTAATTTATTAGAAAAAACGTAAGTGCTTTCACGACACACGAACAAGAAATAAATGGTAAGAAGTGGACAGAATAAAGGGACAGAAGACAGAGGGGAGTAGCACTCACCAGGCTAAACAAGGAGAAAGTTACTATCAGCTGCCTGTTGGGTGCCAGGATCCGCCACATAATGCATGCACTCAGGTCACTCCACAACAAGTACAAATATGACTCTTTCATTGTCCATCTTGGTGTGAATGACCTGAGACATACTTCCCTGGACTACATGAACCGAGACATGAAGGAGCTGTCCAATCTTGTAGCCCAGTCAGGTATGACCCTAGCCCTGAGTAGCATCCTGCCATCACCCAGAATGATACCACAGTACAAGGACAAAATGATTGACTTCAACAATTGGCTAAGCTACTAGTGTCATTTGAAGGGGATCCAGTATCTGTCTGCCTGGGATGACATAGTCGACAGACCATGATGCTTTGCCAGAGATTACTTGCACCTGTCGCCCTTGGGATTCTGGATACTGGCTAAGGCTCTTGCCACCCCTATAGTGCCTTTTTTAGGCAAGGTTCAAATGACAAACTCACCACCATAACAGGTACAAGCAAGCAAAATCTGAGGGTAATGCTACTCAATGCTAGAAGTCTAAACCTCAAAATGCACTCACTCACTCGAGGCACTCCTTAAAATGGAGAACATCGACATCTGTGCAGTGACAGAGGCCTGGTTCAAGGCTCCAGAGAGCACCTTTGCATTACCAGGCTATAATTCATACCACACCTTTCGGCCACCTAACCTGGACCGAAACACTAAAGGCGGAGGCGTGTCCATATTCATTAAGGATATCCAAACCTCCAGGCTAGTTGCTCAGCATAATGCATCCAAGATTATCCAAGTGCAACTAACTCTGGCAAAGACTGCAATCCAAATTGTAGCTTGCTACTAATCCCCCACCATGCCCCAGGATTCCCACTCCTCATTGCTTGATACACTGGAAAATATTAGTGTACAACCTAACACCCTAATAATGGGCAATTTCAACTACCCCACCATTAACTGGGAAAACTACTCATGTACCAACTCTTTTTGCTCAACGTTTTCTGGAATTCATAAATTCCAGTGCCTTGGATCAACTTATCCACACCCCCACCAGGGGCAGCAATATCCTAGACCTGGTCATTACCAACATGGGCATCCGGTGTTCCACACCAAAGGTCAATTCCTCATTTGTCAGATCTGACCACAAGCTAATCACCCTAGACATCCACATCTCGCACCCACCCTACCCCCTATAGGGAAACCACCATAAAACATTTCTCCAAAGCCAACTTCACGCTTTTTAAGACAGAAGTGGCAAACTTCACAACACCCATGCAGACTGACAATAGAGGTACAACTGCTGAATCCTGCACAAATGCACTTTATAAGCACTTAGTGCATGGATTGTGCTATCCCTAACAGGACCAAGATGCTATCCTCCAAAAAAAGAAAGCCAATCTGGTGGTCCCCTGCCATAACAAACTCTGCAACAGAAGAAAGAAACTGTTGCAAAAAATAATAAAATTCCATGATTGGAGGAACTCCGTGGTCAGGCTCAGTAAGAAGCTGAGATCCCTCATAAAATCCTCCAAAGCTAGTTGCGAAAACAAAATTGCCGCTGATTCTAAAGACAACCACAAAGCATTCTATAGCTATGTCAAGAATCTCAATGGCAACACTCAGATCTGCTCTGAGTTACAGCACAATGGCACTAAATATACAGAACCAACTGATATCTCCAACATCCTGGCAGATAGGTTCAGTGCTAACTTTACCCCCTCTCACCCCCTAAAGGGCCCATCTCTATACCGGAAGAATACAAAGTTCCTGTAATCACGGCTGCACAGGTAAAAACCACACCCTCCAAAGCCAAGAACACAGCATCCATGAGACCTGACAACATCCCAGGCTGTGTTCTACATGAACTACAGAATGAACTGGCACCCCACCTAAGTACCATGTTCAATCATAGTCTCACCTCAGGCTTTGTGCCCACTGAATGGTGCACAGTGATAGTTATCCCACTCCACAAAGGGGAAGCCACCACAGACCCTGGGAACTGCCACCCCATTAGCCTGATGAGCCTGGTCTGCAAGGCTATGGAACGTATCATCATGGAACTTATAAACAATGACATTGGTAATCTCCAAACTCTGGACCCCACCCAGTTCAGGTTTGTAAAGGGCAGATCATGTCTCCTAAACTTGAGAGACTTCTTTGAAGCGGTCACCAAAGCAGTAGATGAGGGTAAGGTGGTTCACATAGCCTATCTAGATCTCCCCAAGGCTTTCAACACCATCCCCCACTCTGGAATTATAAATAAACTCACTAAACTAGGTATAAATCCCTATGTCACAAGATGGGTTGCCAACTGGATCACTGACAGAACCCACACTGTGAAAGTAGCAGACTCCAAATCTGACTTCAGACCAAGTTCGGTCCTGGGTCCTCTCCTGTTTGGTATCTACTTCTCAGAAGTACAGGCTAACACAGAAGGTCTTTGGCTAACAAAGTTCACAGATGACTGCAAACTAGGAGTCATAATCGAAACTCCTAACGATGTAGACCTCCTACAAAAGGGCCTCACTGAGACAGATGCCTGGTGTTAAAGTCAAGGCCTCAAGATCAATGCCAAAAAGTGCATTGTCATCCCATTTGGTAAAAACTCTGTACCCATGAACTACCACATAGGCAGTAGTCTGCTTAACACTGAAAGTGTGATAAGAGACCTTGGGACACAGGTGGACAGTAGTCTCTCCTTTGATAATCACATCACCACAGTAGTCAGGAAATCCTTTTACATGGCACACCTCATCACAAAAGGTTTCTCATCCAGGAAAAAAAAAGAGGTCATTGTTCCCCTCTCCTCGTCACTCATTAGACCCATTATAGAGTACAATGCCCCTTTTGTTATGTACCTCACAAGACATCTACAACAACTGAAAAGGCCGCAGAAATACCTCACAAAGAGGATTACTGGCCTCAAACAGATGCCCTCTACAGGCCGTCTCAAAAACCTCCAGCTTTACTCCATCGCATATCGCCTACTCATAGGCAATCTCTGCCTAAAATACAAAGCTATGTCAAACCCAGAGCTGTAGGACATGCTCCACTTAAAGAAATCCCAATCCTTCCGAGCTACACTCTCTAGGGACATAAACCTTGTCACCACAATAGACAGAACATGCTGGAGGGATAGATTCCTGTCCAATAGACTTCCGATACTGTTGAACAAACTACCTATCTATATCAAACAAAGCTCCTCATTAGCAGTCTTCAAGACAAATCTTGATGATTGGATGGGAGATAGGAAATTCACCCCGGGGATCATTTCTGTGGCTCTGCTTGACAGGAGCACAGGAAAATAATTTTCTTGGGTGGCGAAAGCCAGTGTACCTTTTTGGCTGGGCATATATAGGCCCTAGGGCCAATAGCCTAGTACCTACCTATGAACCTATAAAGGGCACTTTTATCTAAGCCCAAGAAGATGTATCCATTCATGAATCATAAAGTAATGAATTTTCTGCATAAGTAGCTTGCATCAAAGCACAGACAACTTATACTTGGTATCTCTCAGGGACACAAGACTAGATTTGCAAAAAGAGTCACGCTGTGATGAGCTGCAAGTTAAGCATCCCCATAGATATGTTGCATGCCAACATTTCTGACGAACATCCAAAGTGTTTCACACAAAGTGTCAAGGCTGTTGCTACTGCTGTTGCTGTGTGCAACTATAGTGAATATTACAATACAAGTTTTTTTTTAAGTTGTATTAAATAGTCTTATCCGGCTGTGAGCCAAGTAGTTCACTGAGCATCTCCCTACAACCTGACTTCACTGTTGCATAAGTTTGTTGGAGGATAACAGATGACTCAACAGGGTACATCTGCAATAATCTGCCCTGTAGCTTAGAGAAGTACAGCTAACTGGTTAAGTTCATTACTCAGGAAAACTCTAGTCAATCTATCTAAATTACTTCCAAGGCTAAGCAATGTTGAGCTACACAATGAAACGCAATGCTCAGCATTCTTATAGACACCCACCCTTTGCAATGGTAACTACAGTTTCAAAGGACAACTACAGTGTGCAGCTACAGCTAGTGCTGCATTTTTATTTGTGCATAAAACTATGGACAGTTACCAGAAATAATAATGTTTTACTATGTAGTGAATGTATGCAAATTGAATAAAGTCTTGAACAATGTATGTGTTTGTTACTTCTACTTAATATTCTATATTACCACCAATTTTTTCTCCCAGTGTGTATGAAATGGGTCCTCTGAGATCAGTCCACTACGCTAGTTACCAAACAATAATTAAATAAATAGGTATCTTAGTATGCAAAACTAAGCTGCAGGGTGGCCTGGCCTGCAGTATACCACTGCCTAACCCTTTTATGAAAGGTGCTAGGCTGCTAAGGAAGTCAGCATAAACAGGGTGCCATGAGTTGAAAACTGCTTA
Source organism: Protopterus annectens (assembly GCF_019279795.1). Taxonomy (NCBI): domain Eukaryota; kingdom Metazoa; phylum Chordata; order Ceratodontiformes; family Protopteridae; genus Protopterus; species Protopterus annectens. The sequence goes on along the minus strand of NC_056747.1, from coordinate 687,984,465 downwards.
TGTTCAGCACCCAAGCCTTAATAAAGAATGGTCAGCAATGTTTACTTGCACTTAGCCATAACTACCCCTTCTAGATATTTTTGTTTTTTTATCCCACCCCATGAAACTTGAGGGAATCAAACCTAAGACCATACAGCAACTCACTATGCCAAACTACCAGTGCCTAGTATTAATGACTAATGCAATGGGCAATACAGAATGAATGTCAACTGCAGATTGTATCTTCATGTAGACACAGATTCATAAAAGCATAGGAAACTAGCATTTGCCAAGGCTGAATGTTTTGTTACACTCATTTACCGAAAAGGTAATTTGGTACTAGTTGACTTCAAGATCAGCATGTGAGTAAAAAAAAAAAAACAACTGAAGCACAGCAAAGACCAAGAGTGGCAGTAGTCAGCCAGCCTACAGCTAATGGAGGCCACAACAGCCACAAATGCAGACCACAAGTCCTGTATTATTGTAATGTGTAAATTTAAGCTGGGATAAGGACACAGTAGGAGGGTTAGTACCAAGAAATAAGTTACATGTATTTTATTGGTAGCTTTGGGTGAATTACATGAAATTGCATAAAGATAACTAGCATCATACCAAAAAATAGCTGATCTAGATCAGGAAATGTGTGGGCAATAGTATCAAAACACTATCTTTTAATGCAAACACAGGCAATTTATTCTTCAAATGCAGCAGGCACTGCAGTTATCAATGAAGCACTTAAATGCAAAGCTGCTTCTCAGAAGTAACCTCTGCACTCTTTAATGTGGCATTATTCAGATGACTTTTACTTCTGCAGGGATTGTGTATATTGACTTAGCATATGTTGATAAGTGGTTGATATTTTTTATGCTGTTATAAATACTCTTCTATTTAAAATGTGCTACACATGGCTGGATCTTAGCAATAACTTACTCACCAGCCCACAGGACATCAAAAGCAGATGGAGGTGGGCCAAATCAGTAACAACAGGTCACTGCTGAATGCGAGGTATAACTACATCTGACACAGTACTGACATCTGACCCTGCACAATTCCATAATAGAAAACCATGGTGCAGATCTGCATCTACTGCAATTGCATCTTCCACAGACAAATCTGGACCCATGTCAGTCTGTCTCTGTGGCATCTCTCTCATACTACCAGAAACTACCTTTTGGTGGAACATGCTCCCAATGTTGTCTTTTTCTAGCCATGAGTAATATGCCCATACCTTCAGTTGCTGGTATCAGAATATGGGAACAATATCAGGTACTTGAGTAGTGTGAAAATCACCCACATGCATTGAGTCCTGGGTAGCAAATTCAAACAGCATCCTCAGCTGTGAAAGAATACCGACATTAACAGTAATGGATAAGATGCAACTCCAAGAAAATCTGTGATAAATCTATATGCAAAGAAACATCAAAACTAGTGTGAGCTATACAGTCATGTATGCCTACTTAAGCTTAATTCATGACCCAGTTGCAGCCATGAATAACACAAAGATGAATCTTTGGGTGCAGGACACATGAAAATAGATATGACAAAGCTGACTAACTGTGGTTTTAAAAAATGGCAAAAACAATTCTGACATGGGACATCATCCAAGGAGACCAGGAGTCTCATGATTCCAGCATCAGGGATCATTCTAGAAAATAAGATGCTGAAGAGATATTAAAATGGTCTTTGTGTCTGTGAGCTACCCGATAGGTTACCATCCTCATCTATGGTATTTTGTGCTGAGGTGATGTCCAGTGCCAATTTGCACCACAGTGGTGGTGCTGCGATAGCATTGTCACCTCACAGTAAGATGCTGTCCGGTTCGATTCTCAGCTAGAGCATCTTCTGCGTGGAGACATGTGTGAATGGGCGTACCTTCGTTGAAGGTTGTGCGTCAGGCCTGGCAAGCCGGTACGTAAAAATCAACTGCCAATCATTAGCGGACCGGAGTTCGGCTGTGGCAACCCCTAACTGGGAAAAGCCAAAAGACACAAACTCAGACATGCCATTAACCTTGCAAAGGCACTGCAAGATAGTTTTGCAATGGCTGATAACCACATTGATTTCCTGCAGAAACCCTGCCACAGTTAGCCATACTGTTCCCATATGACATCCCCACCTTCAACCAATAATATTAGATTATATGGCAGTACAGTAACTCACTTGCTAAGATCTCTGTCTTATAATTCCATGGCCTTGGGTTCAGACTTCGTATCTGGTATCTGTCCGTGCTAAATCAGCATGTTCTCTCCGTGTTTGTGTAAGTTTCTCCAGCTTCTCTTGTTTCCTCCCAAAGACATGCTTACTGATTTTTCACTCTAAACTATAGATATATAGTTTTTACCTTGCTATATAGTTTTTACCTTGCCCTTATGGCCAGAATTGTATCTGGAAATAGTCTGCAATGACCAGTTCACTTAACTTTGTTAACAGATTAATAAATTAAAATAAGTTAATCCATGCTCCCTCAAGACCTGCAGGAGGAATACATTTTCTGCAACTGTAAATTTGCCTTGATGATGGTGTTATGTACTACTTTCCACTGTCCAAGATACCTCTCTCTTAATATATATATATATATATATATATATATATATATATATATATATATATATAAGTGCACACAAGGCAATGAAATACAGTGGTATATAGTGCAATGTAACCATCCTAGTGCTAAACAGTGCATACCAGACAATATATTTCAATAGCTGAACAAAACAAGAAAGGATACTAATAACAAAAGCAATCTGAATCAAACAATAGGCACTAATATTCTACAACATCGGAAAGTGTTAGCCTAGTAGAATAATGCAAATTATGCTATGCAGTCTTAAATATACTACTCTTATTAGAACTATATTATCACAAATAGCTATAAAAGAATAGTTGATGCATTATTCTGTACTAAGACAAGTGACAAAGTAACATTTGAAAATAAAATCAGTGTTCAACTGCCTCCAAATGAATGCATGGGTACAATCCAACAAGCTTTCTGGATGCTTTTCTTGTATATTTTCTTTCTTTTCATTTCATGCCATTTTCCTCTGTGGTAGTACTTGCTGACCAGCTGGTCAATCACCCTAATCATGTTCATTTATCCCCCAAATGGATGACAGTCAATCATGGCATAGTGGTCATACAGGCAAGCATCAAAAGATTGTTGCTGCATACCCAGTCACTCACATATGCTTCAGTGATCCTGCAAGGGACAAAGCTTAGGAATGTCAATTGCTCACATGCAAGAAGTATAACCACTCAATAAGCCCTGTGTAAATGTAAGAGGACAACATCCAGCCTGTTACAGGTTTCTGTGAAGGATGCATTGGCAAGTAGGCACACCCCAGAGATATGCACCTTTCCTATTACTAGGCAGAAGTAAACAGGCAATACCTCTTCATTCTCGTCCCTCCCTGGCCATTTCTTACAGTTACCAGGCCACAAATCAAACTCAGGTCATATGTAATAGACGGAGCTTCTAACTTCTGCACAAATGAAGCTCATCAGAGCCAAATGGCTCTGAATTCTCTTATTTGGATAATAAGTGGTATAACACCTGGTTCTGCTCCCTCAGAACATTTATCTTTCTAGTTTAATTCTTGGTTGAGATGCAGAGTTTGTATGTTCTTCCTGCGTCCATCTAGGTTTTTGCTGGGTGCTCCAGTTCCCTATCAGTTCTGAAAAACATGCCACAGGTGAACTGGCAGGCCTCCAAATTGCCCATACGCATACATGCCATAAAAGAGAACTGTATTTATTTTCACATTGCTGGCCATGTTAGACTCACTAGACCAATGACTTCTTTTCAAGGACTGACTAGAGGAAATTGGGCCAGGGTACCAGGAAGCTTCTCTTCTCTTTTTGATTAGTACTATTGGATTATTTACATCCAGATTTAGCCTGTTTAACATTTCATCTAAAGGACAGTGCACTCAGAAAATCAGACATTGCAGAGTGTGTGCGTGTGTGTGTGTGTGCGTGCATGCGTGCGTGCGTGTGTGTTAGTTTACATTCTGTGATGGCCTGGCATGTATCCATTATTAGTTTCCCTGCCTAGCTTCCCTTGAGTGCCAGGCTGGGCTTCAGCTGTCCTGTGATACTGAAATGGATTAAGCAGGTAAATCAGAGAATGAATGAGCAAATTAATGAGTTCCCTAATTAGCTGATTTCACAAGTAAGGTGCTGTAGAGCAGCAAATACCCATGGCAGTTCTCAGACAGTGCGAGTGGATGGTAATTGGGTCTTTAGTATTAAATCAGAGCATAGCCATGAATCTCTGTTCTGTGCACCTGAAGAGCTTACGTTTACACATGATCCTGTAAAGGATGCTGAGTAAGGCAGTGTCACATGCAAAACAGGTACTGTTTTCTCATGCTTAGCTAAACAGCATGAAATGGAAGATGCATCTTGTAACCACCCCTCGAGCCACACGCTCTAGGGATCTAAACCTCACCACAACAATAAATAGGATGTGCTGGAGGGATAGATTCCTGTCCCAGAGACTTCCCATGCTTTGGAACAAGATCCCAATCTACATTAGGCAGAGCTCCTCACTAACACTCTTCAAAAGAAACCTTGACGAGTGGATGGGAAATAACTCGGGGATCACTTCAGTGGTTCTGCTGGACAGAGGCACAGGGAACTAATCTAAGGGGACGGCAAAAGCCAACACATTCTGGCTAGGCTTATAAATGCCTTTGGGCAGACAGCCTAGTACCTACCTATGAACCTATGAACCTATGAACAACTGTTCAAAAGACAGTGTATCCATATCATGTGTAATGAAGAAACTCATATTTCTCTTGTTACATACAGTGATTTTATAGATGGGCTCCTCCAGCTACAGGAGTGATGCTTCAAGAAAAGGCAGGCTTTACATACCTTTATTGCAAAGTTTTTGTCAAAAATGGACATACAAAGCACAACAGGACAGTGTAGGTACATGTATGATGACCAGGTATGGAAGAAAGATGAGACAATGTTCCAGAAGGAGATCAACATTAAACTGGAGCATCCACCACATAGGTGTCATCCACTACCTGATATATAGATATTTTTTTTCTTATCAACTTTGATGTTCATTTAGGCCACATATTATTACTACATGTAGTGACTCAGATATTTTCTTCTGATATCTGGCAAGTACAGGTCAAGTACTTACACTCACTACCTAAAAGCTTATGCCTCATTTCCTGGTTACAACAGCTTATTAACTGCATTTCATTTACATACGTATCGAAAATGCATGCACTCAAACCATTCAATTTATAAGCAAGTGTGGCAATAAATGTTTTTGCAAGGGGCTATCCACAAACTTTATTACTGTAACTCAGGCCAACTTGGAGAAAGAGTGGTCGCTGACATAATGTAGCTCCTGTATCTTTTTATCTCACCACCCAAAACTTATTAATAAGTGAGTATATAAATTCTGTTCTACCTAGAAGTTTTCAATGAAACTCCAAGCAAATGCCAAATTAAGCCAGTTTGCTGGAGCACATGTGACTTGTGCTTGCATCATCTAGCAAAGATAAGTAAGCTGAACATGAATGTTGAGGCTGGTATTAGATACATGGACTGATCTGTAGGAATAATGTCAGAGGGGCATACACAGATGGAAATATGTCCTTGGACCTGGCTTTTTGACATACAATGATAAAGCCCTGCCTGTAACCCAGGTGACTGCGGTTTGGTCAGTGGCCCTGGCACTGGCGGGGCCAGACAGGCAGGGAGGGAGAGGAATGAGGGGCTTGACTTCTTGTGACAAAACACACATCTTACCACAGTGAGTGTTGTATGCACACGACTGTAAGCAGTAATGTTGACTTACTATAGGGTGTGAGGACATTCTGTATGTACATTCAGTGCTGTTAGTGGCGCAACTACCACTCTCACCACAGTTTCACTGCTACTATGGGCACTATTAACACTACTGGTTTTATCAAGACAGAGCAAAGTGATGCATGTATTAACAGTTTTCAGTGATTTCTGTAAATGTACACATGGTGAGCTGTATATTATTAGAAATATAGGCTAATAATGTTGTACCTTTACATACACACATGTACGCTTCAAGGGAGTACACCTTATGGCCACTTGGCCTTCTTTTTATTGGGTTAGTCTGACTGGACCTAGAAAAACCCTTTTTAGTGAAGGCCAGAGGAGAAAAACTCCAGTAGAAAAATGCAATTTACAATTAATGATTACACTTGTTAAGCGCTATAAAGCAATAGAGTCAAGAAACATAATTGTACAAAGTGTAAAAAAAGAAAGAAAGATGTGAGGAAAGCCCACCTAACTGGGGCCAATATCTACCTCAAGTATTGATACTTGGTGGGCTGGATTGTCTGCTTAGGAGACTGGCAGTTTCTTTTCTCATAAAGCATGTCTCCAATTGATTTGGGATGAAAAAGACCATGTTCCCTCTGCAGTGGGAAGACTTAATGGAAAGGTGCAAGCACAACCATAGCTAGTTCATCTGGTGCCCTGTGAAGATTCCCCAGAACTGAAGAACTGACACCACTTAACTCAATGTTGAGGAGAAAAAAAAAAAAAAAAAAAACCTCCTTCCACTAGAGCAAGCTGCTTCCTAAAACTGTAACAAGCAGCTAGCTACAGTTACTACTATACATTCACCTCACACAAGAGCGTTAGCTGAGTTGTAACTATAGTATCAGAATTTATTTATGAAGCTATGATATCTTTGTGGCTTTGTAAATCAATTGTGGTACCGTACTCCTGCACCATCGGCACATGACAATTGTGCCCCATGACAGCTTGTGTTCATGGCAGCCATACTTTAGCCCCAGCCTACTTACTCCTCTGGATGCCAATGTTTACTGCAACAGGTAATGATAACACTAGATGCAGAGAGTAAAGGCAATAGGGCTGCTCACCATGCAGACCTGCCAGCTGTGCCTCCCTTCTGCTTTAGTTTGCTGTTCCATTTTGCTCTGCATGAGACAGATTTTCTGTGGCCACTGTGAGGGACAAGCCGAAAAGTTCAACTAATAGCACTGAATAGTTACATAAAATCCCACACATAGCTGATCATGAAACTCTGGCTAGTACTTTAACCTAACCCAACCATCTGCAAAATAGCATAGATGTCTTTGTAAGTTGTGCAAATATTTTTGGGTGGTCATCAATGAAGCTGATTGGATCGTGCACGCATGTCTGTGCCTTCTTCAGAGTCTGCATACCGGCATTGATTATGCTATAATATATGTGACAGATCCAGTATTGCCATATGTCTTCTGCATGGTTGTGCCTGATAACCATCTTTACTCCCCCCAAGCCCTGTACACCCCTGTCCCACATATCTTAGACAGTAGTGTTTTAGATGGCTGATTATGTGTCTGTGCTCTGGGCACCCATGTATTTGTACCCCACCTTTCACATGTAGTTATCCTCAGTGGTAGGGTGGTCTAAGAATCGGAAAAGTTTACCATATGTGTAAAAACAGCCATGTAAAGGCTTCTCTGTTGTATAAACTTTTCTGAATACCAGACATAGTCTTTTACTTTATACTTTATCATAGAGTCTTGCCTTCTTAATATCTGATCATTACAAGTACTGGTCTGTTGTTAGAAATGAATCTTCATTTTAAAATGCTATTTAATAAAGTCTGTGCAGGGTGCCGACATTTTTTTTATGGTGTACAGCCATATGCTGCATTTCCTACAGAAGCTCTGTATAACTATTACCAGTGTATATGTATGCCATCAGCCTTTTTGCTAAGTCTTAGAACCACAGAGGTACCACTTTATTTAGCTTAAAACCCTTATATTTAGCAAATTTGACAAATTACTGGTAGTTAATTATCAATTCTTAGAACTTCACAAATATCAAGGATTTTATTCATAACAGGAATGACTGCCTTACCTCATATGGGTTCAACTGGTTCAAAAGCTAATTATGTGTCATAGTCATCAGTGACTGCCAACAAATCTTCTCTCATAGGCAAAGTACTAAAAAAAGTGCACTGAATCCTGTCCAATACTGTGTCAGTAGTATTGTCATCTTAAACAGGGACTGAGGTGTTACTTTGCACATTAGCTTGACAGGTTAGACAACTAGAGATCCTAATATTTACATACTTGTCAGGGTTTACTTGCTTCTTACCAGTGCTAGTGGCTGGGATTCATAGACAAGTGCGGCATGGCTGCACAGTACTTATAGTGAAGAAGGTCATCATAGCACAAAGTCCTGGAGAGCTATTTAGAGATGCAGTAGGCAGGGGATAGTGCCTGCATACTGAACAACGAATCGAAGGAGAAAGCAGAGGTGCAGCAGTAATGTGATGAACAGCACTATGCTACCATACACCAGGAGCAGGTAATGGGTCAAAAAGCACTATGCTACCATACACCAGGAGCAGGTAACTGGTCAAGCAGCACTATGCTACGATACATCAGGAGCAGGTAATGGGTCAAACAGCACTATGGTACCATACACCAGGAGCAGGCAATGGATCAAACAGCACTATGCTACCGTACACCAGGAGCAGGAAATGGGTCAAACAGCACTATGCTACCGTACACCAGGAGCAGGTAATGGTTCAAAGAACACTATGCTACCATACACCAGGAGCAGGTAATGGGTCAAACAGCACTATGCTACCATACACCAGGAGCAGGTAATATGTCAAACAGCACTATGCTACCATACACCAGGAGCAGGTAATGGGTCAAAAAGCACTATACTACCATACACCAGGAGCAGGTAATGGGTCAAACAGCACTATGCTACCATACACCACGACCAGGTAATGGGTCAAACAGCACTATGCTACCGTACACCAGGAGCAGGTAATGGTTCAAAGAACACTATGCTACCATACACCAGGAGCAGGTAATGGGTCAAACAGCACTATGCTACCATAAACCAGGAGCAGGTAATATGTCAAACAGCACTATGCTACCATACACCAGGAGCAGGTAATGGGTCAAAAAGCACTATACTACCATACACCAGGAGCAGGTAATGGGTCAAACAGCACTATGCTACCATACACCAGGAGCAGGTAATATGTCAAACAGCACTATGCTACCATACACCAGGAGCAGGTAATGGGTCAAAAAGCACTATGCCACCATACACCAGGACCAAGTAATGGGTCAAAAAGCACTATGCTACCATACACCAGGAGCAGGAAATGGGTCAAACAGCACTATGCTACCATACACCAGGAGGATGTAATGGGTGACACAGCACTATGCTACCATACACCAGGAGCAGGTAATGGGTCAAACAGCACTATGCTACCATACACCAGGAGCAGGTAATGGGTCAAAGAGCACTATGCTACCATACACCAGGAGCAGGTAATGGGTCAAACAGCACTATGCTACCAAACACCAGGAGCAGGTAAGTGGTCAAACAGCACTATGCTACCATACACCAGGAGCAGGTAATGGGTCAAAGAGCCCTATGCTATGATACATCAGGAGCAGGTAATGGGTCAAACAGCACTATGCTACCATACACCAGGAGAAGGTAATGGGTCAAACAGCACTATGGTACCATACACCAGGAGCAGGCAATGGATCAAACAGCAGTATGCTACCATACACCAGGAGCATGTAACGGGTCAAACAGCACTATGCTACCATAAACCAGGAGCAGGTAATGGGTCAAACAACACTATGCTACCTGCACCAGGAGCAGGTAATGGGTCAAACAGCACTATGCTACCATACACCAGGAGTAGGTAATGAGTCAAACAGCACTATGCTACCATACACCAGGAGCAGGTAATGGGTCAAACAGCACTATGCTACCGTACACCAGGAGCAGGTAATGGGTCAATGAGCACTATGCTACCATACACCAGGAGCAGGTAATGGGTCAAACAGCACTATGCTACCATACACCAAGAGCAGGTAATGGGTCAAACAGCACTATGCTACCATACACCAGGAGCAGTAATGGGTCAAACAGCATTATGCTACTATACACCAGGAGCAGGTAATGGGTCAAACAGCACTATGCTACCATACACCAGGAGCAGGAAATGGGTCAAACAGCACTATGCTGCCATACACCAGGAGCAGGTAATGGGTTAAACAGCACTATGCTACCATACACCAGGAGCAGGTAATGGGTCAAACAGCACTATGCTACCATACACCAGGAGCAGGTAATGGGTCAAACAGCACTATGCTACCATACACCAGGAGCAGGTAATGGGTCAAACAGCACTATGCTACCATACACCAGGAGCAGGTAATGGGTCAAACAGCACTATGCTACCATACACCAGGAGCAGGTAATGGGTCAAACAGCACTATGCTACCATACACCAGGAGCAGGTAATGGGTCAAACAGCACTATGCTACCATACACCAGGAGCAGGTAATGGGTCAAACAGCACTATGCTACCATACACCAGGAGCAGGTAATGGGTCAAACAGCACTATGCTACCATACACCAGGAGCAGGTAATGGGTCAAACAGCACTATGCTACCATACACCAGGAGCAGGTAATGGGTCAAACAGCACTATGCTACCATACACCAGGAGCAGGTAATGGGTCAAACAGCACTATGCTACCATACACCAGGAGCAGGTAATGGGTCAAACAGCACTATGCTACCATACACCAGGAGCAGGTAATGGGTCAAACAGCACTATGCTACCATACACCAGGAGCAGGTAATGGGTCAAACAGCACTATGCTACCATACACCAGGAGCAGGTAATGGGTCAAACAGCACTATGCTACCATACACCAGGAGCAGGTAATGGGTCAAACAGCACTATGCTACCATACACCAGGAGCAGGTAATGGGTCAAACAGCACTATGCTACCATACACCAGGAGCAGGTAATGGGTCAAACAGCACTATGCTACCATACACCAGGAGCAGGTAATGGGTCAAACAGCACTATGCTACCATACACCAGGAGCAGGTAATGGGTCAAACAGCACTATGCTACCATACACCAGGAGCAGGTAATGGGTCAAACAGCACTATGCTACCATACACCAGGAGCAGGTAATGGGTCAAACAGCACTATGCTACCATACACCAGGAGCAGGTAATGGGTCAAACAGCACTATGCTACCATACACCAGGAGCAGGTAATGGGTCAAACAGCACTATGCTACCATACACCAGGAGCAGGTAATGGGTCAAACAGCACTATGCTACCATACACCAGGAGCAGGTAATGGGTCAAACAGCACTATGCTACCATACACCAGGAGCAGGTAATGGGTCAAACAGCACTATGCTACCATACACCAGGAGCAGGTAATGGGTGAAACAGCACTATGCTACCATACACCAGGAGTGGGTAATGAGTGAAACAGAACTATGCTACCATACACCAGGAGCAGGTAATAGGTCAAACAGCACTATGCTACCATACACCAAGAGCAGGTAATGGGTCAAACAGCACTATGCTACCATACACCAGGAGCAGGTAATGGGTCAAACAGCACTATGCTACCATACACCAGGAGCAGGTAATGGGTCAAACAGCACTATGCTACCATACACCAGGAACAGGTAATGGGTCAAACAGCACTATGCTACCATACACCAAAAGCAGGTAATGGGTCAAACAGCGCTATGCTACCATACACCAGGAGCAGGCAATGGGTCAAACAGCACTATGCTACCACACACCAGGAGCAGGTAATGCGTCAAACAGCACTATGCTACCATACACCAGGAGCGGGTAATGGGTCAAACAGCACTATGCTGCCATACACCAGGAGCAGGTAGGGTCAAACAGCACAATGCTACCATACACCAGGAGCCGGTAATGGGTCAAGCAGCATTATGCTACCATACACCAGGAGCAGGTAATGGGTGAAACAGCACTATGCTACCCTACACTAGGAGCAGGTAATGGGTCAAACAGCACTATGCTACCCTACACCAGGAGCAGGTAATGGGTCAAACAGCACTATGCTACTTTACACCAGGAGCAGGTAATGGGTCAAACAGCACTATGCTACCCTACACCAGGAGCAGGTAATGGGTCAAACAGCACTATGCTACCCGACACCAGGAGCAGGTAATGGTCAAACAGCACTATGCTACCATACACCAGGACCAGGTAACGAGTCAAACAGCACTATGCTACCTACACCAAGAGCAGGTAATGGGTCAAACAGCACTATGCTACCCTACACCAGGAGCAGGTAATGTGTCAAACAGCACTATGCTACCATACACCAGGAGCAGGAAATGGGTCAAACAGCACTATGCTACCCTACACCAGGAGCAGGTAATTGGTCAAACAGCACTATGCTACCCTACCCCAGGAGCAGGTAATGGGTCAAACAGCACTATGATACCATGCACCAGGAGCAGATAATGGGTCAAACAGCACTATGCTACCCTACACCAGGAGCAGGTAATGGGTCAAACAGCACTATGCTACCATACACCAGGAGCAGGTAATGGGTCAAACAGCACTATGCTACCATACACCAGGAGCAGGTAATGGGTCAAAAAGCACTATGCTACCGTACACCAGGAGCAGGTAATGGGTCAAACAGCACTATGCTACCATACACCAGGAGCAGGTAATGGGTCATACATCACTATGCTACCACACACCAGGAGCAGGTAATGGGTCAAACAGCACTATGCTACCATACACCAGGAGCAAGTAATGGGTCAAACAGCACTAGGCTACCACACACCAGCAGCAGGTAATTGGTCAAACAGCACTATGCTACCATACACCAGGAGCAGGTAATGGGTCAAACAGCACTATGCTACCATACACCATGAGTGGGTAATGGGTCAAACAGCACTATGCTGCCATACACCAGGAACAGGTAATGGGTCAAACAGCACAATGCTACCATACACCAGGAGCAGGAAATGGGTCAAAGAGCATTATGCTACCATACACCAGGAGCAGGTAATGGGTGAAACAGCACTATGCTACCCTACACTAGGAGCAGGTAATGGGTGAAACAGCACTATGCTACCATACACCAGGAGCAGGTAATGGGTCAAACAGCACTATGCTACTTTACACCAGGAGCAGGTAGTTGGTCAAACAGCACTATGCTACCCTACACCAGGAGCAGTTAATGGGTCAAACAGCACTATGCTACCCTACACCAGGAACAGGTAATGGGTCAAACATCACTATGCTACCATACACCAGGAGCAGGTAATGGGTCAAACAGCACTATGCTACCCTACACCAGGAGCAGGTAATGGGTCAAACAGCACTATGCTACCATACACCAGGAGCAGGTAATGGGTCAAACAGCACTATGCTACCTTACACCAGGAGCAGGTAACGGGTCAATCAGCACTATGCTACCATGCACCAGAAGCAGGTAATGGGTTAAACAGCACTATGCTACCATACACCAGGAGTAGGTAATGGGTCAAACAGCACTATGCTACCCTACACCAGGAGCAGGTAATGGGTCATACAGCACTATACTACCATACACCAGGAGCAGGTAATGGGTCAAACAGCACTATGCTACCATACACCAGGAGCAGGTAATGGGTCAACCAGCACTATGCTACCATACACCAGGAGCAGGTAATGGGTCAAACAGCACTATGCTACCATACACCAGGAGCAGGTAATGGGTCACACAGCACTATGCTACCATACACCAGGAGCAGGTAATGGGTCAAACAGCACTATGCTACCCTACACCAGGAGCAGGTAATGGGTCAAACAGCACTATGCTACCATACACCAGGACCAGGTAACGAGTCAAACAGCACTATGCAACCTACACCAAGAGCAGGTAATGGGTCAAACAGCACTATGCTACCATACACCAGGAGCAGGTAATGAGTCAAACAGCACTATGCTACCATACACCAGGAGCAGGTAATGGGTCAAACAGCACTATGCTACGGTACACCAGGAGCAGGTAATGGGTCAATGAGCACTATGCTACCATACACCAGGAGCAGGTAATGGGTCAAACAGCACTATGCTACCATACACCAAGAGCAGGTAATGGGTCAAACAGCACTATGCTACCATACACCAGGAGCAGTAATGGGTCAAACAGCACTATGCTACCATACACCAGGAGCAGGTAATGGGTCAAACAGCACTATGCTACCATACACCAGGAGCAGGAAATTAGTCAAACAGCACTATGCTGCCATACACCAGGAGCAGGTAATGGGTCAAACATCACTATGTTACCATCCACCAGGACCAGGTAATGGGTCAAACAGCAGTATGCTACCATACACCAGGAGCAGGTAATGGGTCAAACAGCACTATGCTACCATACACCAGGAGCAGGTATAATGTCAAACAGCACTAAGCTACCATAATCCAGGAGCAGGTAATGGGTCAAACAGCACTATGCTACCGTACACAAGAAGCAGGTAATGGGTCAAACAGCATTATGCTACCATACACCAGGAGCAGGTAATGGGTCAAACAGCTCTATGCTACCATACACCAGGAGCAGGTAATGGGACAAACAGCACTATGCTACCATACACCAGGAGCAGGTAATGGGTCAAACAGCACTATGCTACCATACACCAGGAGCAGGTAATGGGTCAAACTGCACTATGCTACCATACACCAGGAGCAGGTAATGGGTCAAACAGCACTATGCTACCATACACCAGGATCAGGTAATGGATCAAACAGCACTATGCTACCATACACCACGACCAGGTAATGGGTCAAACAGCACTGTGCTACCTACAACAGGAGCGGGTAATGGGTCAAACAGCACTATGCTACCATACACCAGGGGCAATTAATGGGTCAAACAGCACTATGCTACCATACACCAGGACCAGGTAATGGGTCAAACAGCAGTATGCTACCATACACCAGGAGCAGGTAATGGGTCAATCAGCACTATGCTACCATACACCAGGAGCAGGTATAATGTCAAACAGCACTATGCTACCATAATCCAGGAGCAGGTAATGGGTCAAACAGCACTATCCTACCATATACCAGGAGCGGGTAATGGGTCAAACAGCACTATGCTGCCATATACCAGGAGCAGGTAGGGTCAAACAGCACAATGCTACCATACACCAGGAGCCGGTAATGGTTCAAGCAGCATTATGCTATCATACACCAGGAGCAGGTAATGGGTGAAACAGCACTATGCTACCCTACACTAGGAGCAGGTAATGGGTGAAACAGCACTATGCTACCATACACCAGGAGCAGGTAATGGGTCAAACAGCACTATGCTACTTCATACCAGGAGCAGGTAATGGGTCAAACAGCACTATGCTACCCTACACCAGGAGCAGGTAATGGGTCAAACAGCACTATGCTACCACACACCAGGAGCAGGTAATGGGTCAAACAGCACTATGCTACCATACACCAGGAGCAGGTAATCGGTCAAACAGCACTATGCTACCCTACACCAGGAGCAGGTAATCGGTCAAACAGCACTATGCAACCATACACCAGGAGCAGGTAATGGGTCAAACAGCACTATGCTACCATACACCAGGAGCAGGTAATGGGTCAGTTACCACTATGCTACCATACACCAGGAGCAGGTAATGGGTCAAACAGCGCTATGCTACCATACACCAGGAGCAGGTAATGGGTCAAACAGCACTATGCTACCCTACACCAGGAGCGGGTATAATGTCAAACAGCACTAAGCTACCATAATCCAGGAGCAGGTAATGGGTCAAACAGCACTATGCTACCGTACACCAGAAGCAGGTAATGGGTCAAAGATCATTATGCTACCATACACCAGGAGCAGGTAGTGGGTCAAACAGCACTATGCTACCATACACCAGGAGCAGGTAATGGGTCAAACTACACTATGCTACCATACACCAGGAGCAGGTAATGGGTCAAACAGCACTATGCTACCATACACCAGGATCAGGTAATGGATCAAACAGCACTATGCTGCCATACACCATGACCAGGTAATGGGTCAAACAGCCCTATGCTACCTACACCAGGAGCAGGTAATGGGTCAAACAGCACTATGCTACCATACACCAGGGGCAGGTAATGGGTCAAACAGCACTATGCTACCATATACCAGGACCAGGTAATGGGTCAAACAGCAGTATGCTACCATACACCAGGAGCAGGTAATGGGTCAAACAGCACTATGCTACCATACACCAGGAGCAGGTATAATGTCAAACAGCACTATGCTACCATAATCCAGGAGCAGGTAATGGGTCAAACAACACTATGCTACCATACACCAGGAGCAGGTAATTGGTCAAACAGCACTATGCTTTCATACACCAGGAGCAGGTAATGGGTCAAACAGCACTATGCTACCATACACCAGGAGCAGGTAATGGGTCAAACAGCACTATGCTACCATACACCAGGAGCAGGTAATGGGTCAAACAGCACTATGCTACCATTTACCAGGTGCAGGTAATGGGTCAAACAGCACTATGCTACCATACACCAGGACCAGGTAATGGGTCAAACAGCACTATGCTACCATGCACCAGGAGCAGGTAATGGGTCAAACAGCACTATGCTACCATACACCAGGTGCAGGTAATCGGTCAAACAGCACTATGCTACCCTACACCAGGAGCAGGTAATCGGTCAAACAGCACTATGCAACCATACACCAGGAGCGGGTAATGGGTCAAACAGCACTATGCTACCATACACCAGGAGCAGGTAATGGGTCAGTCACCACTATGCTACCATACACCAGTAGCAGGTAATGGGTCAAACAGCGCTATGCTACCATACACCAGGAGCAGGTAATGGGTCAAACAGCACTATGCTACCCTACACCAGGAGCAGGTATAATGTCAAACAGCACTAAGCTACCATAATCCAGGAGCAGGTAATGGGTCAAACAGCACTATGCTACCATACACCAGAAGCAGGTAATGGGTCAAACAGCATTATACTACCATATATCAGGAGCAGGTAATGGGTCAAACAGCTCTATGCTACCATACACCAGGAGCAGGTAGTGGGTCAAACAGCACTATGCTACCATACACCAGGAGCAGGTAATGGGTCAAACTACACTATGCTACCATACACCAGGAGCAGGTAATGGGTCAAACAGCACTATGCTACCCTACACCAGGATCAGGTAATGGATCAAACAGCACTATGCTACCATACACCATGACCAGGTAATGGGTCAAACAGCCCTATTCTACCTACACCAGGAGCAGGTAATGGGTCAAACAGCACTATGCTACCATACACCAGGGGCAGGTAATGGGTCAAACAGCACTATGCTACCATACACCAGGACCAGGTAATGGGTCAAACAGCAGTATGCTACCATACACCAGGAGCAGGTAATGGGTCAAACAGCACTATGCTACCATACACCAGGAGCAGGTATAATGTCAAACAGCACTATGCTACCATAATCCAGGAGCAGGTAATGGGTCAAACAACACTATGCTACCATACACCAGGAGCAGGTAATTGGTCAAACAGCACTATGCTATCATACACCAGGAGCAGGTAATGGGTCAAACAGCACTATGCTACCATACACCAGGAGCAGGTAATGGGTCAAACAGCACTATGCTACCATACACCAGGAGCAGGTAATGGATCAAACAGCACTATGCTACCATTTACCAGGTGCAGGTAATGGGTCAAACAGCACTATGCTACCATACACCAGGACCAGGTAATGGATCAAACAGCACTATGCTACCATACACCAGGAGCAGGTAATGGGTCAAACAGCACTATGCTACCATACACCCGGAGCAGGTAATGGGTCAAACAGCACTATGCTACCATACACCAGGAGTAGGTAATGGGTCAAACAGCACTATGCTACCATACACCAGGAGCAGGTAATGGGTCAAACAGCGCTATGCTATTGTACACCAGGAGCAGGTAATGGGTCAAACAGCACTATGCTACCATACACCAGGAGCAGGTAATGGGTCAAACAGCACTATGCTACCATACACCAGGAGCAGGTAATGGGTGAAACAGCACTATGCTACCGTACACCAGAAGCAGGTAATGGGTGAAACAGCACTATGCTACCATACACCAGGAGCAGGTAATGGGTCAAAACGCACTATGCTACCATATACCAGGAGCAGTTAATGGGTCAAACACCATTATGCTACCATACACCAGGAGCAGGTAATGGGTCAAACAGCACTATGCTACCATACACCAGGAGCAGGTAATGGGACAAACAGCACTATGCTACCATACACCAGGACCAGGTAATTGGTCAAACAGCACTATGCTACCATACACCAGGAGCAGGTAGTGGGTCAAACAGCACTATGCTACCATACACCAGGAACAGGTAATGGGTCAAACAGCAGAATGCTACCATACACCAGGAGCAGGTAATGGGTGAAACAGCACTATGCTACCATACACCAGGAGCAGGTAATGGGTCAAACAGCACTATGCTACCATACACCAGGACCAGGTAATGGGTCAAACAGCACTATGTTACCATATACCAGGAGCAGATAATGGGTCAAACAGCACTATGCTACCATACACCAGGAGCAGGTATAATGTCAAACAGCACTATGCTAACCTACACCAGAAGCAGGTAATGTGTCAAACAGCATTATGCTACCTTACACCAGGAGCAGGTAATGGGTCAATCAGCACTATGCTACCATACACCAGGAGCAGGTAATGGGTCAAACAGCACTATGCTACCATACACCAGGAGCAGGTAATGGGTCAAACAGCACTATGCTACCATACACCAGGAGCAGGTAATGGGTCAAACAGCACTATGCTACCATACACCAAGAGCAGGTAATGGGTCAAACAGCACTATGCTACCGGTCACCAGGAGCAGGTAATGGGTCAAACAGCACTATGCTGCCATATACCAGGAGCAGGTAATGGGTGAAACAGCCCTATGCTGCCGTACACCAGGAGCAGGTAATGGGTGAAACAGCACTATGCTACCATACACCAGGAGTGGGTAATGAGTGAAACAGTACTATGCTACCATACACCAAGAGCAGGTAATGGGTCAAGCAGCACTATGCTACCATACACCAGGAGCAAGTAATGGGTCAAACAGCACTATGCTACCATACACCAGGAGCAGGTAATGGGTCAAACAGCACTATGCTACCATACACCAGGAGTGGGTAATGAGTGAAACAGTACTATGCTACCATACACCAAGAGCAGGTAATGGGTCAAGCAGCACTATGCTACCATACACCAGGAGCAAGTAATGGGTCAAACAGCACTATGCTACCATACACCAGGAGCAGGTAATGGGTCAAACAGCACTATGCTACCATACACCAGGAGCAGGTAATGGGTCAAACAGCACTATGCTACCATACACCAAAAGCAGGTAATGGGTCAAACAGCGCTATGCTACCATACACCAGGAGCAGGTAATGGGTCAAACAGCACTATGCTACCATACACCAAGAGCAAGTAATGGGTCAAACAGCACTATGCTACCATACACCAGGAGCAGGCAATGGGTCAAATAGCACTATGCTACCACACACCAGGAGCAGGTAATGGGTCAAACAGCACTATGCTACCATACACCAGGAGCGGGTAATGGGTCAAAAAGCACTATGCTGCCATATACCAGGAGCAGGTAGGGTCAAACATCACAATGCTACCATACACCAGGAGCCGGTAATGGGTCAAGCAGCATTATGCTACCATACACCAGGAGCAGGTAATGGGTGAAACAGCACTATGCTACCCTACACTAGGAGCAGGTAATGGGTCAAACAGCACTATGCTACCATACACCAGGAGCAGGTAATGGGTCAAACAGCACCATGCTACTTTACACCAGGAGCAGGTAATGGGTCAAACAGCACTATGCTACCCTACACCAGGAGCAGGTAATGGGTCAAACAGCACTATGCTACCATACACCAGGAGCAGGTAATGGGTCAAACAGCACTATGCTACCATACACCAGGAGCAGGTAATCGGTCAAACAGCACTGTGCTACCCTACACCAGGAGCAGGTAATCGGTCAAACAGCACTATGCAACCATACACCAGGAGCAGGTAATGGGTCAAAGACCACTATGCTACCATACACCAGGAGCAGGTAATGGGTCAGTCAGCACTATGCTACCATACACCAGGCGCAGGTAATGGGTCAACCAGCACTATTCTACCATACACCAGGAGCAGGTAATGGGTCAAACAGCACTATGCTACCATACACCAGGAGCAGGTAATGGGTCAAACAGCACTATGCTACCCTACACCAGGAGCAGGTAATGCGTCAAAGAGCACTATGCTACCATACACCAGGAGCAGGTAATGGGTCAAACAGCACTATGCTACCCTACACCAGGAGCAGGTAATTGGTCAAACAGCACTATGCTACCCTACACCAGGAGCAGGTAATGAGTCATACAGCACTATGCTACCATGCACCAGGAGCAGGTAATGGGTCAAACATCACTATGCTACCCTACTCCAGGAGCAGGTAATGGGTCAAACAGCACTATGCTACCATACACCAGGAGCAGGTAATTGGTCAAACAGCACTATGCTACCATACACCAGGAGCAGGTAATGGGACAAAAAGCACTATGCTACCGTACACCAGGAGCAGGTAATGGGTCAAACAGCACTCTGCTACCATACACCAGGAGCAGGTAATGGGTCATACATCACTATGCTACCACACACCAGGAGCAGGTAATGGGTCAAACAGCACTATGCTACCATACACCAGGAGCAAGTAATGGGTCAAACAGCACTATGCTACCACACACCAGCAGCAGGTAATTGGTCAAACAGCACTATGCTACCATACACCAGGAGCAGGTAATGGGTCAAACAGCACTATGCTACCATACACCAGGAGTGGGTAATGGGTCAAACAGCACTATGTTGCCATACACCAGGAGCAGGTAATGGGTCAAACAGCACTATGCTGCCATACACCAGGAGCAGGTAATGGGTCAAACAGCCCAATGCTACCATACACCAGGAGCAGGAAATGGGTCAAAGAGCATTATGCTACCATACACCAGGAGCAAGTATTGGGTGAAACAGCACTATGCTACCTTACACTAGGAGCAGGTAATGGGTGAAACAACACTATGCTACCATACACCAGGAGCAGGTAATGGTTCAAACAGCACTATGCTACTTTACACCAGGAGCAGGTAATTGGTCAAACAGCACTATGCTACCCTACCCCAGGAGCAGGTAATGGGTCAAACAGCACTATGCTACCCTACACCAGGAACAGGTAATGGGTCAAACATCACTATGCTACCATACACCAGGAGCAGGTAATGGGTCAAACAGCACTATGCTACCCTACACCAGGAGCAGGTAATGGGTCAAACAGCACTATGCTACCATACACCAGGAGCAGGTAATGGGTCAAACAGCACTATGCTACCCTACACCAGGAGCAGGTAATGGGTCAAACAGCACTATGCTACCATACACCAGGAGCAGGTAATGGGTCAAACAGCACTATGCTATCATACACCAGGAGCAGGTAATGGGTCAAACAGCACTATGCTTCCATACACCAGGAGCAGATAATGGGTCAAACAGCACTATGCTATCCTACACCAGGAGCAGGTAATTGGTCAAACAGCACTATGCTACCCTACACCAGGAGCAGGTAATGGGTCAAACAGCACTATGCTACCATGCACCTGGAGCAGGTAATGGGTCAAGCAGCACTATGCTACCCTACACCAGGAGCAGGTAATGGTTCAAACAGCACTATGCTACCATACACCAGGAGCAGGTAATGGGTCAAACAGCACTATGCTACCATACACCAGGAGCAGGTAATGGGTCAAACAGCACTATGCTACCGTACACCAGGAGCAGGTAATGGGTCAAACAGCACTATGCTACCATACATCAGGAGCAGGTAATGGGTCATACATCACTATGCTACCACACACCAGGAGCAGGTAATGGGTCAAACAGCACTATGCTACCATACACCAGGAGCAAGTAATGGGTCAAACAGCACTATGCTGCCACACACCAGCAGCAGGTAATTGGTCAAACAGCACTATGCTACCATACACCAGTAGCAGGTAATGGGTCAAACAGCTTTATGCTACCATACACCAGGAGTGGGTAATGGGTCAATCAGCACTATGCTACCATACACCAGGAGCAGATGATGAGATGAGTGGTGCTATGCTACTGTACACCAGGAGCAGGTAATGGGTTGAACAATGGTATGTGACTATATCAAAGGAGCAGGTAATGATGTGTGTGGCACTATGGTACTGTACACCAGGAGCAGGTAAAGGGATGAGCACCTCTATGCTACCATATACTAGGAGCAGGTAATAGGTTGAACAATGGTATGCTACCATACACTAGGAACAGATAATGGGTCAAACAATGCTATTCTACCATACACCAGGATCAGGTAATGGTTCAAACAGTGCTATGCTACCATACACTGGAGCAGGTAATGAGATGAGCGGCACTATGCTACTATACACCATGACAAGGTAATGGGTTGAACAGCACTATGCTAACATACACCAGGAGCAGGTAATGGGATGAATGGAGTTTATGCTGCCATACACCAGGAGCAGGTAATGGGATGAACAGCACTATGCTACCATACACCAGGAGAAGGTAAGGGGATTAACAGTGCCATGCTACTGTACACCAGGAGCAGGTAAGGGGATGAACAGTGCTGCATTACCATTCAATAGGCATAACATTACAGCAGTGCACATGGTCCACATAATGGACATAAGAGCTAAGGCAAGCTAGCATGCTTGAGCCAGTGTACACCCTCATGCATAATACAGTAACATATAGCTCCAGTTAGTAGCTGGCTGCCACAATAAAAGCAGCACAGCTGGGAACAGTAGTCAACAGAATACCAATGTGATTGTGCATAGCTAAGTGGCAACCCTGTTCAGCAATATGCATGGAGATGAAATGGAGCAGACAGGAAAACAGGAAAGGGAGAATAGTAAACTGGGGTAAACACATAACAATAACTATAAGGTATGAATGGAAAGTGGGAGAAAGCAAGAATGTTTTTGTGGGGGGTACAGCCCCTTTTGCAATTTCTCCAAAATAAGGGTAGACTAGATAGGTGTGGGTGGAATGGAGGTAGAAAGGCAGTTAACAGACACAGACAGACAGATAAGGAACACAGACAAAGACAGTGTTTGGGATGAGAGAGGACAGATGATAGTGAATGGATGCATACATACAGAGGGTGGACATTTGGTGATAGGGAGGGTAGGACAATGAACAAGGAATAGGGAATGATATACATAGGAGAGAACAAATTGGGAAGGAGATAGAGGGATGATGGACTGCCAAGCTAAGCCAGAGGGCAACAAACCAAAACATCACTTACCTGGGTGGCTGATGTTATGGGTCAGTTGCGCCTCTAGAGGCCCAATCATGACTTGTTGGTTGTGAGACTCCACCAGTCACCCAAGAAGGCACTCCACATTGCCAAGGGGAGCATCCAATTATTCATGCATCCTGACAGCAACCAGCCTACACAACCAGTGCTAGGATACCAATAGAGCTAGTCCACCTTCAGCAAAGGAGCCTTTTCCCCACCCCCACTCCAGAGAGGCAGACACAGGGAGCAGCTGTGATCCCTCCAGGTCACTTCAAGTAAGAGGACCACTGTTTTCCTCCTGAGAGTCAAATTTGATGGCCAGTGGCAACCCAGCATACACAACCCAGTGTCCAATGGAGACTGAGTTGAGCATTATGTCTCCTCCACCACTTTCACAACTAGATCCGCAGAAGGATGACACATTTAAAAGAAATTATCACACACAAATGTTACAAACACAATTGCAGCTGTACAGTGGACTGCCACAGAACACAGACACTTCCTACTGCATGAAGAGATGCTCCCACATTCTGCATCACTCATCCAGGTTAAGCCAACACTCCTCTGCAGCTACAAAACAAAACATGGACTGTTAAGCATGTACATGTATATACAGCACTACATTGCACAAGGCAGTGATATATTCATAGGTTCATAGATAAGTACTAGGCTAGCTAACCTTGCAGCCCATTTTAAACCTAGTCAGTTTCCCTTTTGGTTATTAAAATAACCTAGCCTGTTTGGTGTTAGATTGGCCTTACCTATCCCACAACTGATTTTTATATATTACCCCAAGTGAGAATAACTGGGATCATACCACAGATAATCTGAGGGGACCCATGCATGGGATAAAGCATTTAGGAACTGCCACTTTTCATTACTTGTACAGGGAGCAGTCCTGGGGTAAATTTTCTATTACCAGGCCAGAGATCCAAGTTGTGCTTCAATATAGACAGGTATGAACTTTGTTTTACGTAGATAGGGAGTCTGTTCTAGAACAGTGGTATTCTCTGTGAGATATACCTGTCCCTCCAAACCATTTTGTTGATGTTGCGAAAGAGGTTTTGATTCCTGGACAGAGTATTTTTGATGCCATTTGACTTGCTGATGTGAAGTAGGTCCATCAGTACTGGATCAAAGGATGCCTTGTATGGCAGACCATCGGCCACCTCTTATCCATCAGTGGGATAGAGAGTAGAGTGCCAGTGCTTTGAGTTGGTCTATGTAGGACATATTGCTTAGCCCTTGTATCCTTTTAGTAAGGTATTTCTGTTGGTGCTCCAGTTGCTACATGTGTCTAGACAGATACATGTCAAAGGGGACATTATACTCAATTACTGGCATAATGAGGTTGGAGTAAAGGAAGCAATGACATTTCTAGAACTACATGAAACCCCTTTGTTTATAAGCGGCGTAATATAGAAGGATGCATGTTAGACAAAAGTTGCTCCACTGTCCACATAAGTTCCCAAATCCCCAAAAATGGGTAATTTCTTAGAGGTGTATTGTCAATGTGGTAGTTCTCTGGGGTAGACAACTTTCCAAAGGACATAATAATGCATTTTTGGCATTTAGTTTCAGTCCATGATTCTGGCAGCTATATGTTTGGGCTAAACCTTCCTGCAAGATGGCTAAGTCATTTATGGATTCATAGCTGTTCCTAGCTTGTAAATTTAGTCAGCGAGATCCCTTTGGTACCGTGTTTTATTTCAGAGAAGTAGGTGCCATAGAGGAGAGGTCTCAGCACCAAACACATAGAGCTCCACTGGTGACCGATCTCTTTGTGGAGGTAGCTTACTCTTATTTTGATCGTCTGAGTCTTATCTTTGAGTCAGCTGGCAATCCAGCAGGTGATGTAAGGTTTTATTCAGTTTATTTAGCTTTTCAACTATGTCTGAATGCGGCATTGTGTCAAAAGTTTTGGTCAGGTCAAGGTATGTGGTGATTACCATTTTACCTTTGTCCACTGCTTTTGTGACCTTTTTCAAAAAAGTCCACCAAGTTCAGTAAGCATGACCTACACTTGACTAATCCAAACTAAGATGGGTCCAGTGTTCAGAGGTTCCTTTTGTCTTTATTACTTAGTTCCATAACAAGTCTTTACATGACTTTGCATCTGAGACTGATCAGACTTATGGGTCTGTAGTAGGTCTTCTCTTATGCAGGGGTATGACTGTAGCTGTTCTGCATTTGCTTGGTACAAAACTTGTATGGAGGCCAAGGTTGAACAGTGTTATTAGGAGGGTGGCTAAATCTTGCTTCATTCTATTTAAGATGCATCCAGGTATATTGTCAGGATCCATTTATGCAGTAATTTTTTGTTTTTGATAACACTTTTAGGACTTGGCCTTGTGTGACAGCTGGAGGTGAGTCAGTTTCAGGTATACCTTGTGAGATAGACAGAGGGTAGAGAAGTGTTAAATTTGAGCCAAGGTTATTAGCCAATAGGTTTGCTATATCTTCAGTCTCTGTGTAGGTAACATCATTCACAATCATCTCAGCACATTTCTGCATAGAGCTTCTGAGATTACAAAGATAAGTAAAAAGGTCTTGTGATTCTTTTTGACTTGGGTGGCTATCATAGGATCATAGGAGATTACTAGGCTATCGATTAGGACGTAATTTTCAGCACAGCCATTTCAACCCAATGTAATACCGTAGAGTTAATAGTCAATACCCAATATTGCATTCAGTGATGACTGTCCATGTTCAGGAGGGTTGTGGCTGCTATCCCTGGTAAGAATTTACGGTTTTCCATCCATTCATCCAGGTTCCTCTTGCACAATATCATAGATGTTTCACATGAATTAGTAGCCTGTTCCAAGGACATGGCAGTCACTGGGAGATAAATCTGTCCCTCCAGCATGTCCTATTTAAGTTGCAGGCCATATTTAAGTCCTTGGAACGGGTAGCCCTAAACCAACTTGATTTACAAATATGCAGTAAGTTCATTAGGTTTGGGTCTTGGGTTGCTGTGTAGGCCAGGCATAAGTCACCCTTAAGAAGTCTGTATGATACAGAGTATAGTGACGGGGGATTTTAGTCAGTCCGTGTAAGACACATGCTGGAGGCCCTTGATCTTCTTTCTTTGTTAAAAACTGCTGAGGTCTCTCTAATTGCTGAAGGTGCTTAGTACAGTACATACCAAATGGGGCACAACACTCAATTATGGGCTGGATAAGTGCCGAGTATAGAGGCTTATAACTTCTTTTCCTCTCGATGGGATGCCTTTACTCATCAAGTGAGCTACATGGAAATGACCCCTGTGACTCCGCTGGTAATAGATCTGCTGGTTGATGTGGAGTCACTCACTTTGATAGTGTATGTCCAATTTGTGAGCCAGTTGGCAACTCATCTTACAATGAAGGCGTTTACATTCAGTTTACTAAGTTTATTGGTAATGCCTAAATGTGGGATTGTGTCAAAAGCCTTTGCCAAGTTAAGGTATGCTGTGTGCACAGCTTTGCCCTCATCAATGGCCTTGGTCACACTTTCAAAGAACTCCACCAGATTTACCAGGCAGCATCTGGCCTTCACAAAGCCGAATTGGGTAGAATCCAGGGTTTGGAGGTCGACTATGTCGTTATTTATGAGGTCCATAATGATAAGTTTCATGGCCTTACAGATGAGGTTGGTCAGGCTTATGGGTCTGTAATTCCCTCGGTCTGTTGCTAGGCCATCTTTGTGGAAGGGAATAACTGTACCTGTTCTCCAATCTGCAGGAACAAAGCCTGTGGTTAGGCTATGATTGAAAAGGGTATGTAGTGGTGATGCTAGTTCATGTTTTAGCCTGTTTAGAAGACAGCCTGGGATGTCATCTGATCCCATAGAGGCCATGTTCTTTGCCTTGGACAGGGCTTTGAAGACCTGTTCTTCAGACATGTAAGGTGGGGGGTAGGTTTGGGGGAGGATGGGATAAATGAGGGGAAAATTTCAGCAAACCTCTCTGCTAGCAGGTTTGCTTTCTCTGTGGGGTCAGTGTGTGTGATACCATTGCCCACCAGTTCTGCACATGCTTGGGTCCTACCCTTTAGGTTACATATGTAGCTGTAAAAGGCCTTATGGTTATCCTTAGCTATACTTGCTAGGTTTCTATCAAAGGAGCTCTTGGAGGATTTGACAAGTTGTCTTATTTGCCTGTTAAGGCTGAGGAGGGTACATTCCCATTGTTGAGTCCTTGTCTTTGTTTTATTGGACAGCAACCTTTTGCATTTACTGCAGTGTTTGTTGATGCTGGAAGTCCGCCATGGCAGTTTGATTTTACTTGGGGCTCTGGCTTTGATTCTATCTGGTACAGCTGAGTTTATATACTTATGCAAGTGATTGTGCAGGGCTTTAGTGAAAGCTTCAGCATAGTTACCGCTTTCAGCTTGGGGTGGGGCTTGGAATGCATTTATACCTTCACCTAGGAGGGTATAGTTTGTATGAATGAAGTTTGTTAGTCTGATTTCACCCTTTGTGAGTTCTGGTGTTAGTATCAGTTCGAAGGTGACTGATTTGTGGTCAGTTTTAACTAATGAGGATTCAAATGTTGCAGCAGAGCACCTGTTTGACATGTTAGTGAGGACCAGGTCTAGAATGTTTGTTCCTCTTGTCGGGGTATGGACAATTTGCTCCAGATTTGAGTTCACAAAGTCAAGAAACTTTTGTGTTGGTGGGTTTGAGCTACAGTAGGTTTCCCAGTTGATGGTGGGATAATTGAAATCTCCCATAACCAGTGTGTTTGGTAAAATTTGGATTTCTTCTATTTGGTTAAGTAGGCTTCATGGGTGCTGTGACCCATGAAGGGGGATCTATAACTGTGTAGGACTTGAATGGGCATATTAAACCCACAGTAACCTAGACCTGCAGTAACTCCATGGAGTTATCCAGTCTAACTAGATGTGAGTTGAATTTATCTCTAATATAAATTAAAATGCTGCCTCCTTTGGTTTTCACACGTTCATTTTGCAGTCCAAAGGTGTGGAAGTCACTGTAGCCTTGCAGGACTGGGTACTGTCTGAGGCCTTAAACTAGGTTTCTGTGACTGCACAGACATTTACATCTTCTAGTGACAGCAGTGCTTTCAGAGAGTGCAGTTGCTGGTTTAAGGTCCTAGCATTTAGCAGCATAATCCTTATTTTGTTCTGATTGGTTAATTTTACATCCGCAATGTTGTTTTTGAGACCTTGCTTAACAAAAGGCACTACGGTGGAGGCAAGAGCCTTTGCCAGCAGCCGAAAGTCTAAGGGTGCCAAGTGCAAACCATCTCTGGCAAAGCAGCGATGTTTGTCGACCATGGCTTCCCTGGCAAACCAGAATGTATCCCCTTGGAATGACACCAAAAACTAAGCCAGTTATTGAAATCAATCAATTTTTGTTTATAATGTGGCATCATTCTAGGTGAGAGTAGTATGCTGTTCAAGGCTAGGAACATACTTGCTTGGGACACATACTCAGAGACCTCAACCATGTCTCTCTTCATATAGTCCAGTGCGGTATGTTTCAGGTCATTCACATCAATATGAACTATGACATGAGTCATAACGGTACTTGTTGCTGAAAGACCTAAGTGTGTACATGATTTGGTGAATCCTGACACTGGACAGGTAGCTGACCGTAACTTTCTCCTTGTCCAACCTGGTCAGTGGGCTAGTCGTGTGTCTCACTATTGAGTCTTCAATGACAAGAAAACTTGTTTTTTGAGTGTAATGCCTTACAGGCTTGGTGGGTGAGACACTGGTGCTGCTATGTGTCATGGGTGCTGTGAAGACTGTGTTAGCTCTAGCAGACATGGGTTTTGGAGGTCTCTGGTGTATTGGTAAGTTTTTCCTAGAGAACCCCCGCATATGTGGATTTACGTAGTTGATGTGTATTGTGCGTATGAATAGATGTATGTGCATGAATAATATGTAGTGGTGGGTGAGTTGACAACCTTCTCCGTGTTACTGTTTTGAGTGAGAGAGCACATGGATTCTAGACTCTTGGTGTAAATACATCTCTTGTACTCTGTACTAGATTGCGTTATTAGTAGAGGGTTGTCTGTGTACATGAGGCAATTGCTATACTGCCTCAAGAGACCCAAGTCAACAAGGTTGGCAGCAGAAACAAGGGTAGTCCAACTGTCCATAATGCCGGATTTAAGACTGTTGTCACTAGGGGTGACTTTTCAGAAATGATCACAGAGGAACTTAGTGTATGGATATTTCTGCCTGGGTTTTAAGGGAATTTTTTTTTAATTTAACTGTCTAGCTTTGGCATACAATTGTGTGACACTGTGCGGTGGTGCACAACACACAAACAAGCAAGAAACCTGCTCATATGTAGGGGCTAAATACCAGAAGCTAAAACTTGGAAAAAATTCTAACAAAATACAAGAGGACCAATGAGGACGCTTATTCCAATCTTATTCCAAGCCATAGACCGAACTCCCTTTACCAGTTAGGTGACAATCAAACACAATTCTCTCAGAAAAGTACAGATAGGCCTCTTTCAATCCAAGATGGCCTGGAAAGCATGCTCAGAACAAACCACTACAAACATTTCCAGAAGTAGCAGGCCTGGCTCTGGACTATGCTACATAGGGTTACCATATTTGGTTGTATGTAAAAGAGGACAAAAAAATATATTATTTCGTCCTGTTAGGGCTGAAGAGCAAAAAAAAAAAGGTCTTTAGTCTTGTCTTTAATGCATTTATGAATTAAAGACAAGTAGTCCATGTTTGGGGATTTTTGATTGGCCCATATGCTGGTATACGAGCCAATAAAAACCTCGCACAGCGAACCCTCTTCTGTTCAATGCGGAACATCAAGCAGTACCGCATTGAACAGAGCTCCGCTTTTTGATTGGCTCGTATACCGGTATACGAGCCATTTAAAAACGTGCACAGTGGACCCTCTTCTGTTCAATGCGGAACATCAAGCAGTTCCACATTGAACAGAGCTCCATTTTTTGATTGGCTCGTATACCGGTATATGAGCCAATCAAAAAAAAAAAAAAAAAAAAAAAAAGCGGAGGAAAGACTCTGAAATAGGGATGTCTGGTTTTTGAAAATTCTGCGATTTGTCCGGGTTTTAAATCACAAAATTTTCAAAAAACGCCCGGACAGGAGCCCAGAAAAGAAGACGTGTCCAGGGAAACCCGGACGTATGGTAACCTTAATGCTACAGCTACTAGCTATGCTACTTTCAACGGAAAACACTTGAGAATATTTAACACAGCAACAAAATAGCAGTGAGACACAGAAAAAACATTCAAAACAGCAGGAAATCAGCCAAGAGGCTCTAAAGAATGATTTAAAGAGTTAACAGATCAGTTAATTAAGTACTGCTTGGTGGGAAGCAGTACTTGGTGGCTGTTGTAGCCTCACACTTGGTTTGGTGGATTTTATAAGCTCCTGTGTTGTTTATTTCAGTGCTGAGAGCAGTATCATTCTGGGAATTACTTTTGTAGCCTCACACTTGGTTTGGTGGATTTTATAAGCTCCTGTGTTGTTTATTTCAGTGCTGAGAGCAGTATCATTCTGGGAATTACTTTTCTAGCCTCACACTTGGTTTGGTGGATTTTATAAGCTCCTGTGCTGTTTATTTCAGTGCTGAGGGCAGTATCATTCTGGAAATTACTTTTCTTACTTTTCATCAAAGTGTTCTTCCTTCTATTGTAAAGCTTATTGATATTATGGTTCTAACAAGGGGGGATTGTTTCTGGGGTTTGCCCTGTTCTTGTTTCCTAGAGGGTGCAGCTGCATCTATGAAGCTATTTATATGCTGATATACTGTAGCGGTGTATGTTCATACTATATGTATGAAGCAGAGTTAACTGGATTTGGTGGGGATTTGAAGCTTGCCAATGTATCATTTAGGGGTTGGTAGTTTGTCTTACAGAAATTTCTAAAGATACCTTGGGTGGAAGGAGTCTCTGGTTTCAGTTTTATTCAGAAAGAAACAGTACTATGTTTAGGTCTAACAAGTGATAAAGACACACGAGGGGTGGTACAAGATGCTCCCATATTAGTAAAGGCAAGATCCAAGATGTTGCTCCCTCAAGTTGGTACTACTAATTGTTCAAGGGTATTTGCATTGACAAAGTTCTGGAATCTCTGTGCTTTTGCACTAATGGTAGTGGGGGTTTGCAGTCTATAGCTCAATAATGTAGATCAACTAGGAAAATTGTTTTGGGTTTAATACTTAGTGATTCCATTTCCTGTAGATTGGCATTCTGGCTTTCTTGGGTTATAGAAGGAGTTCTATAGCTAGCTAATATATGGTACGGGACATTTCTGAAGGTTATTTGGACATGAAGATGCTCTAGTGTATCATGCTGCTTTACCAGCCTTGATGTGAGTCTTTTCCAGATGGGACATTACCCAAAATAAATGTTTACATTATGTCTGTGGCTCATCCTCCTGAACATCTGCCTCCTACTGTCAAGGCAGATCAGTGTGGTGTTGCTTTAGGTCATCATAATGATAACAACATGGCCTTCTGGTATGGGTGATGTTAGTGCTCTCATACAATGCCTAGCCCAGTTCATACCAGGCATCCACCTTCTTCAAAGTGCCATCATAATGGCTCAATGTGCACCAGGTCCATGCATAGGAAGAAGAGGAAGAAAATCCTGTTCTCAATGGCGCATCTTTCAGGAATTTTGATATTACCAATTGCTGATATAACCATGGCCATATGACAGGTCCAATCAAGGAGTAATTTGGTAAATCCATGTGCACAGATACATATTTGCAAATCATGTCATGAAACATGTTTGTAGTGCAGTGTTACAATATGCATGAGCATACAGGTCCCATGCTAATGATTTGCAGAGCTTGTGACAACAAATAAGGAGAGGCTGTTATACACAGGCAATGATTTGCAGAAAGAAGTACTATCTGGCTTCATTTGCATAACTGCCACACTAAATGCCTGCTATTAGTGGGTTATAAAGTGCTATCACCATCTAGGGCAACACAACTTACAACCATGGAAGAATCTGAGTAAAATATCTGTATGCATGAAGATTCACAGATAAGTTACCTCAGCAGCAACTACAAACCCTGTAACAGATATCAGGTAGAGTGAGGCACATGTCATGGTGTATGTGTGAGAAGGACCTCATTACACTGGCATGGCACAGTACAATCTGGCAGTATGTGGGGCTGTCAAGAAGTGAACAAAGGATGCTGTAGGAATTATATGTGTCAAGAGGTGTGCATTTTCAGAACTGTATATAAAGGCACATTGCACAACTGAATGGAGGTAAGGTTGTTAACCAGGTTTATAAAGGAGTAGGTCACAGTCACAGTCGTGCATGCTACAACATAGCATATACAGCCACTAACTGACATGTTCTACCCTCAGGTGTATAGATACTGGCATGACCACCTGAAGGAGGTAGCACCTAGAAAAGTTCACAAGCCAGGGTAATAAAGTGGCACTGCAGGCCATTATCACACACAGTATGTACCTACAGGGCAAAGGTACTGCAGGGAAGCATTATAGGGGCCAGATATGGCATGGACTAGTGGAGGATATGAATGAGATGGATGGCCAAAATAGGGGTCTACAACAGGAGCAATGGAGGGTTACCAGTATGAAACATCATGCAAAAGAAAAGGCATGGGACATTGCAACAGATAGGTTACCAAAGGGAACTAACCACCAACATATATGTGACACACAGAGGTCACAGAAATGTTATTGCACTTGCTGGCCAAGGGGATTGGCTTTACATACTTGAGGTTGGCTTGGATGTGGGAGCAAGTCTGGAACCAGCCACATATGTGTCAGTTGATAAAGCACCAGGTTAGTAATGTCTATTATAGGAGGCTATAACACACACTACTGCATATTCGCAGCGAGGGATTAACCAATGCCCATCTGCATGTCCTTCCAGGTACCTCTGATCTATAAAAACAACATCCTGCATGATGAGTTATGTTTCCCATGTACTGTATTGCACTGATTTCATGTGTATCAATAGGCATGCCACAGGGTGTTATGGCGGCATGTACATGTAGGCTGACAGTGGTGTCATGTGTGTGTTCAGGTTTTCCCAAGTTCCACTGGTGGGGGATCTGGTACAACAGAACAGCATAAAAATATATGGCTGACAATAATGATAACATGCAAACATCATGGTCCAAGGAAACACTGTCACTGTCTGTAACTACAAGGGGAAGGACTCACCCAAAGCATGACAAACATCCTGCAGCTGAGAGCTTCAGAAGGGCTCTACCTGTACTCCTAGCTCAAACACCAAAGAATGTAGGTACTGCCTATGAAGTGGCATCATCACAGGGTGAAAAAATGGGGTGGGATGCCACCATGACTCCAGGACTGCCCCTGATATGGCTATTACACTCAGAATCAACAAGCAGATGTGCATTTTAGTGATCTAGGCACAGCTGGCTGTTATGGACAGCATTGTAGAGATGGAGAATGCACTCCATAGCTCACAGGAGGGTGTGCATCCAAAATGTACTGTGACTTGGTGTATAGGGACAGGGAGAAAGTGTGCAGCTGGTGTCACTGGTGACAAATGTTGCTGCCATAAGTGCTTCTATGAGACACACTGCAACCATTATCTGGCCTGCCTTCACAGACCTTGCAGTCCACGACCATGGGAGGGGTCTAAATGCAAGGTAGTTAGTGCAAGCCAGACAAAGTAAGACTGCACAGACTATTGGCTAGACAACATCAGTCTAACCTACAGTTGCATGACCTTCCATCCCTACTAGCAGGTATTATGCAGGTCATGGAGTGGCAGTGCTCCTGAGGCTCAATACAATGGTACCTCATCAAGACCCATGTGCCTGGTCGTATACTTCTACTCCCTCCCTGCCACAGAACTGATTGAGACCTGACACCACAAGCCAACACAGGGGATGCTGGAAAGGGTCATTTGGCATTATTTATTTATTTATTTCGCATTTGTTAACCAGGTTGGTCCAGCTGGGTAAGAATTTTTCAGTGGAGACCCGAGGGGAAAAGCCCCAAACAGACATACAAATACATACAAATAGAGACAAATTAACGATATTAAAGAGCAAAACAATCTTATGGATACAATGGATAAGAAGAACATAATGTCCTCAATGGAATAGTACATAGCTATATATACACAAAAGTGTAGTAATAGTTTGTAACAGGAGAAACAAGAATAATAAATCCAGCAGGTAAGCAGGAAGGAAATTAAGGTTGTAGGTAATATAATGAAAAGAAACAAGGTATAATTAGATTAGTGGCTAGAAGATGAATTGTGTAAGCGTAGGGGCTTCAGAACTGAGGGAAAGTAGAGTGGGAGTAAAAAGTAGAGAGGAGTGACTGCACAAGGGACTGTAGGTCAGAAGAGGGAATGGTGCAAAAGAAGATAGTAGTAGAGGAGGGATGTAGTGAACTAGAGGGAGGGTACAGAAAGGAGAGCAGTTGGATAAAGTAAGTTATAGAAAGAGGAAAAAGTTCTTATAGATCAGACTTAGTGGTGAAGTGGGTATGTGGAGAGGGAGGGGTTAAGTAGGATGATAACAGGTACATAAAGGGTTGTTATGGAGGTACACTATCAGGTCATGTTTGAAGTTAGGAAGGGAGGTATGACTTCTAATATGGAGTGGAAGACAGTTCCAGGTAAGGGAGATGGAGTGTTTATACAGTATTTTACCTATGTTCTTGCTGGGTTTATAGACTTGTAGTAAGAGTTTATTAGAGCTGTGCAGGGCTCGGGGAGGGGTGTACCAGGAGATCAGGTTGGACAGAGATGGACAGTCAGAGTTTGAATTAAGAATTCTGAAAGCTTGGATCAGCTGACATTTGGTCAGAAGGTGTGGGAATTTGAGCCATGTAGTTTTATGAGGGCGGAGCAGTGTTGGGATTTATAGGGGCTGCTGGTGACAAATCTGGCAATTTTGTTATAGGTTTGGGCTAGTTTTGCCAGCAAGCTATTTTGTAGATTGGAAAATAGAGGGGAGCCATAGAGGAGGGTGGGGAGGAGATAGGATTGGGCTAGCAGTAGTTTTGAGTTTGGGGTCAAGAATTTGCTGTTTCTGTATAGCATGCCCAGTTTTTGGTGTGTTTTCTTTATAGAATGAAGTATGTGGCGGTCTAGTTTGAGCTGGTCGTCTATGATGACACCTAGGAGTTTAGTGTGTAAGTCTGGTGTTAATGATGGTGCCATTTAGAGAGGATATGAGAAAGGTAGATTTGTGATGGGCTAGAGCTTTAGGTAGGAATAGTAAGAGCTTAGTTTTAGAGGGGCTCAGGATAAGTTGATTATTGGAGAGCCACTTCTCAATAGAGTGAAATGAAGATTGGGTGATATGGTGGAGGTTATTGATAGAGTCAGAAATGGAGATCAGAGTTGAATCATCTGAATACTGTATGATAGGGGAGAGGTTGATGGACGTGTGTAGGTCATTGGTGAAGAGGTTGAAAAGGAGGGGACTAAGAATTGAACCTTGAGGAACACCGGTCTGAACTGGCAGAAAGGGTGAGAAGGAATTTTGGCATTTAACTGCTTGTAGGTGACTGGACAGGTAACTTGAGAACCACTTTAGAGTGGGGATGGAAATGTTCAGCTGAGAAAGTTTATGAAGTAGAAGGTTGTGAGAGACAGTATCAAAAGCCTTTGAGAGATCTAAGAAGAGGCAGGACACAAGTTTATTATTGTCTCTGGCCTCAGCTACAGTATGAGAGAAGGATAAGAGTGCAGTGTTAGTACTGTGCTTGGGCCTGAAACCGTGCTGAGTGTTGGTGAAAAGATTGTTTTGAGTAAGATGTGAAAGCAGTTGAGAATGGATACACTTTTCAAGAATTTTGGAGAGGGGAGAAAGAATAGCAATGGGACAGAAGTTAGATGGTTCTTGGAGTTACCTCCTTAATGTAGTAGGGTAGTGAAGTATTCCTTCCAAATAGAGGGGACAGTGGATTCTTGGATTGAGTGGTTGATTAGAATGGTGATAGGAAGGGCAATAGAGTTAGCAGCAAGTTTAAGGAATTGGGGAGGTAGGTTATCAGGGGCAGGAGAACAAAGTTTGAGTTTACTGAGGAGAGTTTTAATATAACTAACAGAGACAGGTTTGAGCATGAAGGGGTCTGAGAGGTTAGTGGAGTCAGATTGGGAATGTAAAAAAGGTGTGGGTCTGGTAATTGAAGTGACAGAACTGGAAGTGGAATTAGAGGTGGGGTTGGGGTTATTAGAGGTGTTGGGGACTAGTTTAGAAATGGTATCAATGAAGTAGTGATTTAAATGGATGGCAGTATCTGAGGGAGGCTGATTGGGAAAAGGGTTGGGGGTTCTGGGTGAGCCAGAGTTTAGAAGAGTTTTTATGGCTGACCAGAACTTCTGGGGGTTAGTAGTTCTCAGAGATTGGTCAGTCAGGTAAAACTTTCTTTTTGTCCTGGCTGACTCTTTTTTTTGTAAGGTTTCTAAGTTCCCTATAAGATTGTAGGAGGGCAGGACATTTGTTTTTCTGATATTGTTTCCAAGTGGCATCTCTTTTATGCATAAGGTGGAAGGTTTCTTTGGAAAGCCAGGGGGCATGTTTAGCTTTGACTTTTATTTTCCTGATGGGGGCAAGAGAATTGAGTATGTTAGGAATGTCTGGTTGAAGTAGCTAACTGCATCATTTAAAGGTAGAGAGTATAGGTAGGACCAGTTAATATTTGAGAGAATTTTGTTGAAGGAAGTGGTATTGAATTTTCTTTGGTTACGGAGGTATTTTAAGAGGTGAGTACTAGTGAGGTTGGGTGAGTACCTAGTAATGTGGATAGGTAGGTGGTCACTGATGGAGTCAGATAGTGTACCTGACTGGTGGTACAAATTAGGAGAATTTACGAGAATCCAGTCTAGGATAGAATTGGAGTGGTTTTTGCCAAGTTGGGTAGGGGAGGAGACAAGCTGAGTAAAACCATGTAGGTTGAGACTATGAGATATGACCCCAGCACTGGAGGATGTGATCCCTGACTCTCCACAACCTCTCAAACTATATGGCTATCATGTTTACCTCCAATGATCTTATCAGAAAGTAGGGTGTTGCTGTCACTGTGTCCTCTGTCCTGTGCAACTGATGAGTGTTTTATTTGTTTTGTAATTGACTAGTCAGTTGTTGACACCTTCTGTTAGTCTTTGTACGGCTGCACTTCTCTCCACTGTCCTTTATACACATGAATGCATAGACGTGGATAGTAGATAGAAACCACTGTGTTTACCTCTTCCTTTTACTTTCCTTTTTGTTGGCTAAGCTGTGGCTGTTTTTTAAGCTACGTGTTATTTTATTTGCTTATTTATTGTTTTTTATTATTTTTTTGTTGTTGTTTTGTTGTTGTTGTTCACATCCCTTATAATAAAGCTTTCTCTCTCCTTTTTGCATTCTTGAATTCTGTTACAGTTTATGATACTACTACGATTTTATAACTTCAGGAATACCATTGCAGTCATCCACCATCCTTTCTTTGAAATAATGCTTCTTCCTTTCATTTCTAAATTGTAAACACGCTAATTAATTTTGAATTCTGTCTTCTTGTTCAAATACATTTAATTTTTGAAAGATGTTTTTAGTTTCTCTTTAAAAACTTTGTTTACATAATGTGCACTATTTTTATTACCCTCAGCTATTACCTCAACTTTGTCTATGTCATTGCAAACATTGGGCCTCTAAACTGTGCACTGGTACTTCTGATGGGATCTTACCAGCTGCATCTACAGAGAATCTGGTTACTGGCTCAGTGGTAAGAGTGTTTACCATTACAACAATGACCTAATTTTGTTTGGCATTTCAGGTGTTGAAATAACACCTGAGAAAAGAAAGACAGGGGAGCAGAGTCCTTTCCCAAAAGCAGTATTTAGAGAGTTTTGGGATTCCCCACCACAGAAGTATCCCCCAGGCAGAGGTAGACATTGTTAGAGTAGAGTAAATAGAATTGGCCAGAAATAGGTACAGTGATAGATTCTTACATATTCCAAGGCCACTTCATGACCATTCTTAAGTAGCGCCTCCTTTTTCTGGTCAGGGCATACTGTCAATCCTGGAGAAAATGTGTGGATACCTATCCAGTCATATATTATATGTTTAAAGGAAGATAGTGAGTCTCACTGTTTAATATGCAGGTAAGATTATTCCAGGGGGTTGGTGGTTCTGGGTTATAAACATGTCCCTCCGCTGTGTTTTATTTATCTGTTGGTGAAGATTTTGATCCCCAGTTATAGTATTGATGGAGATATCAGGCTTGAAGAGCAGCAGGAAGTCTAGAACAAAAGAGTTTCAATTGGCTGGGTAAGTGAGACAGAGATCTCCTCTCAAAACTCTCTCTATTGGTAGTTAATCATCATTAAACCTGTGATCTATTTGATTAGGAACTTTAGGGGTCTTTCTAATCTTTTGTTATGTTTAGTGAGATGCATCCTAAACAGGGCATTGTACTGGATATTTGGCCTGATCAATGCTGAGGATAAGGAAATTATTACCTCTTTAGACCTTGATGACACTACTTTGGCAATTAGCTGGGCTAAATAAGATTTAACAACCATTGCTCCATTGTTGCATAATGGTCAAAAGAGAGGAAGCTATCAACCCAACTACCTAGGTCCCTAATTGCATATTTATTTTGTGCAATATATAGACAGTTTGATGACAAGAGGGGTTATCTACCAAAAGTGATTATACTAACTTTGTAACAGTTTGTTTAACCCTATTTATAGTAAACCAAGAGTTTACTATGGTGAGTCCATTCTGGAGGGCTTGGGTCTCATAGGGTAACTTAACAACAACCTCTAGTTTGTCGTCATATTCAAACATTTTTAGCCAGAGATCTTGTCTCTCTGCCAGAAGATCTGAGAAGTAAATACCAAAAAGGAGGGGTCTCAGTACCAAGCCCTGAGGGACACCACTGGCCAAATTCATACTTCCTGATGAGGCACCTGTAACATGCACTGTATAGATTCTGTCTTTCAGCCAGTTTACTACCCATCATACCACATATTGGTCAATTTTTAAAACATTTAGCTTTTGTATGATGCCAGCATGGGGAATGGAATCAAAGGCCTTAGCCATGATGAGCTAAGCCGCGTGCACAACATGACCACCATCTGCAGCCTCTGTCATGGGGAATGACATCAAAGGCCTTAGCCATGATGAGATAAGTTGCATGCACAACATGACCACCACCTGCAGCCTCTGTCATGGGGAATGGAATCAAAGGCCTTAGCCATGATGAGATAAGCCATGTGCACAACATGACCACCATCTGCAGACTCTGTGACCCTTTCAAAGAAATTTACCAGGTTAAATGGACAGCATCAGCTCTTCAAAAAAACAAACCGGTGGGGGCATACCTCTCAAATGTCCAGATTTTCACAGAATGTCCACATTTTTGCCACATATTTTTTGACCTGTTCTTCATAACATTGTGGATTTATGCCAAATCATTAAGGATTAAAGTCACTAGATAATGACAGAATTTGAGTGTCACATTTCCTTCCCTTCAGAAAATGCATGCTAATGCAAAACCTGTTATTCTAATCACTTTCTAAGTTTATAAGAGCAATAATTAAAAAAAAAAATCTGCTCCTAATGAAGCTGCTCTGATTCCTTGCAGAGACATGCTTGTGCACTGGAATGCAAAGGCTCGCTGAAGGCACTTAGTGCAAAATGCACTACACTGACAAAACTGTGAAGCGATGATGATGTTCATTTTGAACCATCATAGCAATAACAAATGTTTCAGCAACAGGTTATCCTACTGTCAAGCACACTGACTGGTCACTTAGAAAGCTGGACAAGGAAAAGGTTACAGGCAACAGGATCTCTGATATTGCAGGGGGCCCTAAGGATCTTTATTCTTGGCAAATACAAGTATGATATGGTAGGAATGCAGGTGTTATTGAATGACTTGAGATATAGATCCACGAGGGACATACAGGGAGAAATGTCAGAATACGCCAGATATGTTCTGTCGACAAATCAGCTGTCAACATATGAGTATGTCACTCAAGATCACTATATACACACATACATTTATATATCTATATATATATATATATATATATATATATATATAGATATATAGATATATATATATATATATATATATATATATATATATATATATATATATATATATATATATATATATATCTGTTGTATTTTAGACAACAGACACTCCACAGTTTAGTGAAATATGTAGCTTTGCTGTCCATACAGAAAAGTTCAGGCTATTATACACAGCAACAACAGGTAAAATAAAGAAAACATTTCTGTCTTTCAGACAGATGAACAACAATAATCAAATCAAGTGTCAGCAAATAAAAACATGTACTGATAATCCCAAATACACATTGTAGCTCTGCATCTGCACTAAAATAGAGTATTTTACCTCTTCTTCTTCTTCTTCTTTCAGCTGCTCCCATCAGGGGTCACCACAGCAGATTAATTTCTTCCTGTCCTCTGCATCTTGCTCTATCACACCAACCACCTGCATGTCCTCTCTCACCACATCCATAAACCTTATCTTAGGCCTTCCTCTTTTCCTGTTACCTGGCAGCTTCATCCTTAGCATATTTTTCCCAATATACTCTGCATCCCTCCTCAACACATGTCCAAACCAATGTAATCTTGCCTCTCTGGCTTTGTCTCCAAACCTTCCAACCTGGGCTGACCCTCTAATATACTTATTCCTAATCCTGTCCATCCTCGTCACACCCAGTGCAAATCTTAATATCTTCAACTCTGCCACGTCAAGCTCTGACTCCTGCCTTTTTGTCAATGCCACTGTCTCCAACACATATAACATAGCTGGTCTCACTAAAATCCCTTTGTTACCAGGACCTCCACTGGCTTTTAGAGCCTCTTCATGCACACTCCCATCTCAGATCCTAATACTCTAGCCTCTGTTTGCCTCACCTTGACAGTGTGCTCCAGACTCCACAGGATTCCTTCTCCAGTGACTTCTATTCTCTTGTTATTCTGTCTTAACAAGGTTCAGTTGCACATCTGGAAACAAGTTATCATGCCTCCACAAACCTCTCTTTAAAGGGACCGGGCTGTATTCCCTCGCTAACTTGTCAATCTCTATATTCATCACCACTCTCAACATTCAGTTCTTCATTTAACACTTACCCTCCTAAAATCTTAATTTATGCCTGACTTTCATCTTTCCCAGGCTTTCTATTTATGGTATTACTATGCTATGTAACAGATGACCCCCTTCCTTAAAGCATTCATCTTCAAGCCTTTTGGAAGGTCTGTATGCCCTTGATAGACCATCTGCATTGAAGCAGTGAAAATCAGTCATGCTAGATGTGAATAATGGAATGGTTTTAATGCCATGACTTACCTGTGGAGTCTGATGCTACCTTCCTTTTGCTGGTCCAGTCACCGCAGTGGATCATGATCTTTAACTAGGGTGAGTTCTTTGTCTAGTAAATCATAATTCAAGGAGCCCAAGGACATTTAACATCCAGGTACTTTCTCTCTATTGTAGAAAAGCTGGTCTCTGCATCAGTTAGTTTTCTGATTAAATACTAGACCATTTTTTCTTATTCCTACTCTGTGGATCAAAACTGCCTCTATTCCCATCTCTAAAGCATCAGGTTAGAGATGTCAGAAGATGTTAGAAATGGTTCTGAGCATAAATTTGTTTACATTTTTGGGACCCCCTCAGCTTCCAATGTCCAAGTGACTAGTTCAGGCAGTTTTCCCTTACTGAGAATCATAAGGCATGATATAGAAGCAGACTGAGGGATAAGCTTCCTATAATGATACAAAAAATCCAGAAAGGCTCTCACTTGTATATTTGTTTGGGGAAACTGGATATTCCTTTGTAGTATCGATTTTTGGTGTTTAATCATCCCCCTCCTCATTGTATATCCAAGATACTGCACATTGGTCAGCCCTACTTTGCACTTTGCAGCATTAATGGTGATCCCCACCTGTCTTAGGGAGTCCAATACAGCTTGGATTTTGGAATCCCAGCTTTCCAAGTGGATGATTACATTGTCCAAACAGGCCACAGCATAGGGATGGTGAGGTCACAATACATGGACCCTCAACCTTTGGAATGTGGTTCGGGCCACATGGAGGCCAAATAGAAGGATGGTATACAGAAATAGTCTATATTCTGTTAGGCGGGGAGTTTTCTCCTTAGCTTTTTTTGGTTAAGGAGATATGCCAGTGTCCCTTTGTAAAGTGCAGGATGGTTAAGAATCTAACCTTCCCCAGTCGCTCTATCAATTCATCTACCTAGGGCATAGATTAGCTATCAAATATGGAAATACTACTGAGTGTCAGCCAGTGCCAGATGGTTTTGGTATGAGCATTATAGGACTATTCCATCCCTAGTCGTCAATTACTGCTAGTTTTAACACTTTTTTATATTTCCTCTTGTCTTGCTTGTTTCTGGTCTTTTGGCATCCTTTACGGTCTTAAATTAATCTTTTCCCCTGGGAATATCTCTTTGTGGTGTTTGATAAAGAGTTGCCCTAATAGGCAACTCGGAAAAAGATGTGTTTGTTCTACAAAGGAACTCCTGTATTTCCTGCCTCTGTGGTTTTGAAAGGGTATCATCCTCTATCACCTCAGGTGTTGCTAATATCTACTGCCCATCTTTTTGGCCTGTCATCTCAGACATTGTACTTATCACACTCACCTGCACAGCTGTCCGAATTTCTAAGATAATTATGTGACAAACTTTTTTTTCTGTATATATCTTCCCTACTTGTATTACTTTGTACACATCTTCCCTATCTGTCTTACTTTGCAGTCCACTTAATTTATCTTTTCGATTACTTCACAAGGTCTCTGAGACTTGGCCATCAATATTTTTTCTGTCACAAGGACCAGAAATAGGACTTAATCTTCCACTTGAAACTCCCTATTTTGAGCTTTCCTATTTTAAACCCTTTGTAGGCTAACTTGTGCCCTCACCAAATTTTCCCACACAACTGACATTATCACATTCATTCTTTCTTGCAAGTTGGTGCAATGCCATAGAACACAACTAAAATATGTCTTCTCCTCTTCCCAATATATCTCTCACTATATCTAATATCCTTGTGGGGCATCTAACAGCATATTAACAGCTAAAAAGGGATAAATTGTGTAGAGGCCCAGGGCATCTCCTGGACTGAAACCATTAGATATGGCAAAAGATGGATCCAGTTCTTCCTATCTTTTTCTATGAGATTTTGTCAATATTAATTTTAGAGTTCTGTTAAAATGTTCCACAACACCATAAGTTTAGGGGTGGTAAAAGGATGTTCATAACTGCTTTACCTTAAAACTCTGGCATATGAGGTTGGGAGGGTGGCCTAATGGTTAAGGTGTTTGCCTTACAAACGCAAGGTGCAGGGTTTGAGTCTCACAAGGGATAATTGGCTAGGCTTAAAATGGCTCGCAAGGGCAGTTAGCTTGGGGGGTGGGAGGATGGCAGAATGGTTAAGGTGTTTACCTGGCAGACACAAGGTACAGGGTTTGATTCTCACATGGGGTAATTAGCTAAGCTTAAAATGGCCCACAAGGGCAATTAGCCTAGTACTAATCTATGAACCTATGAATCTATATGTGCCACATATATTTAGAAATAAAAAGAATACCTTTTTGTTAGGATTTCTTTTGGAATACCTACCTGAGAAAATAGCTATGCCTTTAGAGTTAGCTTTCCTCAGAGAAATAGCCTTCAGAAATTTCATCAAGTCACCTAACCCTTCCAAATTATATTACTGTCCATTGTTGGACCAGACTAATGACGCTGCTATCCATAACAATTCGCTCAGAAGGAATTTCAGTTATGATCATTGGTATAAGTTAGATTCCTAAAGCATGGGTTAGGGGCTATCTTTTAGCACTTGGAAGAATTGTTACAATAATTCTCAATTTCCTTTAGGATACTCAGCCAATAAAATCTACCCAGAGCCCTTGCTTTGGTTTTGTCCATGCCCAAATGGCCACTCTAAATATGAGTGCAGACCATTTTCATGACCATTTGCCTAAAATGTTTATGCACTAACAATGTCATGTAATATTCTATCTCGTCTTTGCCACCGTATACACCACATCTCAAAACACAGCTAGGTTAGGGGTGGTTCTACAAGGAAATCTTCTCCCACCACCCTAGATATGTTCACTCTAGCATGTCTCAGAGGTTTGTCCTCCCAATGGGTCTTATTCAATCTTAATCAACCTGTCTGGAGGCCAGACAGACTGAGATCCTCCTCTTATGTGCCTTAAGAGGTAGAAGGCAGTGCCTCCTCATCAACCATAGCAGATATGGGGTTCTCCCTATCTGACCCCTCTCAGAGGAAGAATACACAGAATTCTGTATTGTATTCTTCAAACCTGAAGCCCCTTCTGCTCTCTGAGGTTCCTCTTTTTCTCTTACTCTACCCTGTGGCCTTGTTCTAACCTTAGTTTCTGGGACCATACATCATCTCTGGGTACTTGC
Source organism: Protopterus annectens (assembly GCF_019279795.1). Classification (NCBI taxonomy): domain Eukaryota; kingdom Metazoa; phylum Chordata; order Ceratodontiformes; family Protopteridae; genus Protopterus; species Protopterus annectens. The sequence goes on along the minus strand of NC_056747.1, from coordinate 687,939,800 downwards.
CACCCTCTACCTTTCCCTCTACCTTTGCTGGCTGTAGGAACTGCAGTTACAAACTTATGCACACTTTAATTATTCCAGGACCTACTACTTTTACCCTTTTGGTCTCATAGGACCCCTGCTTCCGTGGATCTCCAAACTGGTGAGCATATCTATATCCTTCACGTTGCATATCTATATCCTTCACATTGCATATCTATATCCTTCACTTTGCATATCTATATCCTTCACGTTGCATATCTATATCCTTCACGTTGCATATCTATATCCTTCACATTGCATATCTATATCCTTCACGTTGCATATCTATATCCTTCACATTGCCTATCTATATCCTTCACGTTGGTGAACTGCTTTGGTTTTGTCTCTCAGCAGGGGATGTGCCTGGCATTTTTATCTTCCCACGGTTATCAAAGGTTCTTAAAAAATGGAAGTCATTTCCAAAAATTAAGATATGGGTAAGATAAGGGACTATGTTTATCAGGTGCAGGTCTTCACAAAAGTTATTTGTATTTCCACCTGGATAACAGGGCAGTACCTCCTCTCCCAATGAATACAGTCATCCTCAACAGACCTTTCTGAGTCAGCTTTCTTCCTACAACTATACATACTACCAAAGTCCAGAAGCCCCCTATAACTTTTGCTTGTCAACACTTATAGGACACGCCATTAGTTTGGCAGTGGCACAATAGCATAATGTGGTCTTGACCTCTCTGGTCATAACCTGATCTCACTCCACAGTCTCTTCACCCTTCTATGCTCTTTGGTTACTTTTATGGGTGTTTCTGATTTACTTTCTCACCAACAAATTTAGCAATATGACCCCACTTGCCACAATTAAAAATCTAGACATAAAACATAGCCCCTTTCATTGTACACATAGTTTTGTCTAACATTTTATCAGGTACTTCCTTAAACATATTCTCATTACAAAAAATAATTTCTACTATAGTGGCAAAGCTTTTGGCATCTCATAGGCCTGCCTGACACACCCACCTCTTAAACATTTATAATATTAATCCACAATAAAAACCAAACGATGCTGGCAAATATCACCTCCAAAACAGTCAATTGATTAATGAAGTAACAAATAAGGAGGTATCAAACTACTGCTTTATAAAACAGTGATTTTAATAAAAGAAACAAATGGTGAGCACTTTCGTGGCACCAGGCTCTTCATCAGACATTTAACAAATGATGTATTGCAGCATTTATACTGAGCTCACATACTACAACAATTAAGCAATTAATACTTAAAAGCCATACATCACATAAAACTGTTACAAACCATAAAACAAATTAAAATGGCATGTAGAATAACACAGCATATTATAAAACTTCATAAATAGGGCTACCTAATTCTTATTACTTTATTTCCTTATTTCTTTAGGTCCCTGCTCACTAAAATGGGTTTAATATTGATTTTATCATTCAAGCCTTTCCCAGTATTAGGCCGTAGCCTTATAATCCACTCTAATTCTCTGGTTTCAACCCTATTTTTGACATCTCCATCTCTATCAGTGTCATATACCCTATCTGTTGCTAAGAATAGGAACTTATGTACCTCCCCATACTCCTTAATGTGTCTCGCTAATGCATTTGCCTCAGCTCCTCTTGCAATATCATACAAGTGTTCCCTCATCCGGTCCCTTAGTCTTCATGTTGTCATGCCAACATAAAAGGCAGGACAGATATTGCAGTGTGCTAAATACACAATATTGTTACTGTTGCAACCAGCTAATTTTTAAAAAATAAACTCCTTCCCAATATCTGGTTGTAAAAATTTACCACTAGTATAAATGAATGCACAAAAATTGCATTTATTGCATGGGAAAGTTCCATATTTATCTGTATCTTCTCCCCTTGGTTGTTTGCACCTGATTTGAGTATTGGCATTTGCACAGATGAAAGACTGAACTGTTTGCTTTATTTTAGTTGTTGCTGCCTTATATAATTGTATTTATAATTTAATTTATTGCACAGCTTAACCATGGACCATAAAACTACTGATTTTCACCAATCTGTAAAGTGTCCACTGTCTACTATATATATATATATATATATATATATATATATATATATATATATACATACACACACACACACACACACACATATATATATATATATATGTAATAATATAATAATAGATACTATTTTGGATAAGGTGTTAAAGACCTGTGCAGATCAACTATGTACAGTACTCGTGTATACATTTAACACCTCACTTGGCCTAGCAATGTCCCTTCATGTTACAAAGTAATGAATACTATCCCTCTCCCCAAAAAAAAGACTCACCCTCCCCAGCCTGAATGACTTCAGGTCTGTTACACTAACATCCACAGTTATGAAATGTTTTGATTGGCTAGTCAAGAAACACCTGTCTGCAGAACTACCATTAACTTTTGATCCACTGCAGTTTGCCTACAGAGAAAACAGATCCATGGCTAATGCAATAGTGCATCTTGCTCTTGAGCATCTGGAGAGTAAGGACAACTATGTGAGAATGCTATTCATCGACTTTTGCTCAGCATTTAATGCAGTTGTCCCTATGCAATTGATCAATAAGCTAGTACATCTGGGCATCAGCAAACACCTCTGCGACTAGATCCTGGACTTTTTGATTAACAGGCCACAGAAGGTTTGTGTGGGCAAGAATACCTCTAGGAGCATAACACTCAACACAGTTGTTCCTCAGGGTTGCGTTCTCACTCCCTATTGTTTACTATCCAAACCCATGATTGCACAGCAAACTTCAGTACAAATCATACCATCAAATTTGCTGATGAAACCACAGTTGTGGGTCTCATCAGGAGAGAAGATGAGAGTGCATACAGAGAAGAAGTTAACACACTGATTGCCTGGGGTGCAAGAAACAACCTTGACCTGAATGCAAGTAAAACAAAAAAGATCATCTTAGACTACAGGAAGAGGCAAACACCCCATACACCGCTCCTGATCAACGGTGAGATGGTGGAAAGGGTGAGCAGTATCAAATTCCTTGGAGTTCATATCTCTGATAATCTCTCTTGGTCCAGGAATACCTGCCACATAGTGATAAAAGCACACCAACGTCTCCACCTTTTGAGAAAATTCAAAAAGCTGAAACTACCATTGTCAGCACTTTCCACCTTATACAGAGCAGCAATTGAAAGCATCCTAACATCCAATTTTTTGGTATGGTATGGGAGCTCTTCGGTTGCAGATCCCTGCAGAGAGTGGTGAGAGTTGCCAAGAGGATAACTGGCACTAGTCTGCCCACAATCCAGGATCTTTATACATCGAGGAGCCTAAAGACAGCCACAAAAACACTAAATGATGCAACTCATCCTGCAAACTGTTTATGAGCCTGAAATCGAGTAAAAGATATTACAGTATTCGATGCAGGAGAACTAAATTCAAAGACAGTTTTTATCCAAAGGTGATCAGACTTCTTAATTCCAACATTAGGTCTGATCACTGACAGATCAGGAAGTTGGGACTTCCCATTCACTGTGTTTTAGTATCTTAACAGTGTGTGTTTCTAGGAATGTATGTAGCTATATACTAAAATGTAGAGTTGATTTATAAGACAGTGATAGTATTATTATATGTTGTTTTAAATTATTTATTTGCAATTTGATTACCGGGGAAGTCCACTGGGCCGAATTGACCCATTTTCAGTGGAGGCCAGGGGAGAAAAGCTCCAAGATGAATTATACAATTTAGATACAAATGATAGTTAATATTAAAGATCTTATGCAGAATAGTTACTCATAAATGCATTCAATATCATGCATAGTTAAATTCATTTAGCTTAAAGGTAGGTATCACACAGTTTCATTTGAGGAAAACAGATATGGGTTAGGTGTGGAAACAGTTTACATACAAACCTTTTAAGAAAATGTAAATACGCTTTACATACACACATCAACAGTAGAATGCTATTTACAATATTTACAAGGTTGGGCTGTGTGAGGGTAGCTGTAGGAGGTGAGAGCTTAGAGAGAAGTTATAGAAATTGTTGAGAGCTTAGATAGGCTCATAGGAAGATATCAATGAGAGTTGTAGAGCTTGGGAACCAGAGCGAGAACCTCCTTGGATTAGGTTGGGTGAAGGCAGGTATATTTCCATTTAGTGGACAGGTGTTAGAATAGTTGGGTTTGGAAGTTTTCTGAGTTTGGCATGGTTCTTAGTGTGGAGGGAAGGTAATTCCATTTTTTGCCTAGTGAGAAAGATAGGAGAAGATGGCCAGCAGGATGTTTAGGTTTGTGGATAGTAATTAAGTTCTGATTTTCAGATCTGAGAGCTCTGTTGGGTGTATAAAGGGGAAAGATGTTTTGTTGGGTGAAATATGAGTCTATGTGCAGTAGTGAGTTGGAGATAGTCTAGGTAGTTTGGGAGTTCAAGCCAATTCAGGGATTGTAGGGTTAGGCAGTGACGGGTGGTATTTTTAGATTTAGAGGCAAATTTAGAGATTTTGTTGTAGCAGCTTTCTAGTTTAGAGGTGATAGAGGAGGACAAGTTGGAGCTCCATATAATAAGGAAGGAAGAAGATAAGTCGAGGCCAGAGTTTGTCTGGTAGAGTTGGAGAGAACATGATTATTCCTATACAGCATACCTAGCTTTTGGTGGGTTTTCTTAATATTTTGTTGAATATGAATATCAAACTTGAGGTGTTCATCTACAGTAATGCCAAGTAGTTTGGCAGAGGGGACTACTTCGATAGGTGAGTTGGTTTGACTGTAGACTTTGAAGTTGTTTTTATCGTAGGAGAGGGTCTTTGTGGGAGGGAATATTAGAATCTTTGATTTATTTGTATTTAGAGAGATGTGATTTTGGCGCATCCAGTTTCAGTTGTTGAGAAGGTAGTTTGGGTTTTACTCAGCAATTCAGAGAGGTTTGAGGCAGAGCAGACTAAGGTTGAATCGTCTACGTATTGAATGATTTTAGCATCAGGAATAGCAGTGTGAAAGTTATTGATGAAGATGTTAAAAAGCATTGGCCCAAGGATGGATCCCTGTGGTATGCCAGTTGGGGTAGGTAGGAAGGAAGAGATGGAGTTCTTCCATTTGACTACCTGTGATCTCCTTGATAGATAGCTGGAGAACCAGGATAAAGCATTATGTGAGAGATTAAGGTTTGAGAGATGACAGAGAAGGTGCTTGTGGGAAACAGTATCAAAGGCTTTAGACAGATCGAGTAAAACAGTAGAAACTAAGTGACCTGAATCTCGGGCTTGATTGATAGTTTCTAGGAAAGAGAGTAGAGCGGTTATTGTGCTATGGCCTGGACAGAAGCCATGCTGGGTAGGAGTGAGAAGATTGTTTTGGGTCAGGAAAGGTATAAGTTGGAGGTGGATGCATTTTTCTATGATTTTTGAGATTGATGAGAGCAAAGCAATGGGGCAGAAGTTTGAGATGCTGGTATTTTTGCCTCCTTTATGAAGAGGAAGAATATAAGCTGAGCGCCAGAGTTTGGGGACATATGATTCTTTTATGGATTGGTTGATAATGATACTGAGCGGGAGTGCAATGCCATCAGCAGCACATTTTAGGAAGGAAGAGGGAATATTGTTGGGAGCGTTAGAGCAAGGTTTAAGTTTGGACAAAAGTTTTTTTATAAAGTTTGTGGAGATGGGTTTGAGTTCAAACATGAAGTGAGTTAGAAGGGGGAGAGTGTAGAGCAGTTGGGTTATTATTGGGAAACGTCTTGGTGAGGATAGTAATAGTGTATATGAAAAATGAGTTAAATTCAGAGCCTAGTTCAAGATCAGATTTACTTGGGTCAGGACAGGGATTATTCTTGGAGCCTGGATTGAGGACTGAGTTTACTGAGTTCCAGAATTTTTGGGGATTTTTATTGCTATTGGACTGAAGTTCGATATAGTAGGATTTTTTGTCTTTGGTGATTAGTCGTTTTGCATGGTTGCAGAGCTGTTTATATTGGAGCAAGGTATTGTCCAGTTTATTGTTTTGGTAAAGCTTCCATAGTTTGTCTCTGTGGTGCATAATCTGTTTTGTCTCTTTGGATAGCCAAGGAGCAGTTTTAGTTTTTATCCTTTTGTTTCTTAGTGGGGCTAGTGAGTTTAAAGTATCAAGGAAGACAGAGTTGAAGTATTCTATAGCCTTGCCAAGAGGAAGGATGTTTAGAATCTGCCAGTTCATTTGTCTGAAAGTATTTGAGAAAGTAGTTGGGTTGAAGCTACTGAGGTTATGAGTTTGAATGTACTGATGCTGGTGTGGGGAGGAACTAGTTGAGCGATGCATGAAGGCTGGGAGGTGGTCACTAAAGGTATCAGGAATTGTGCCAGAATTGGTTATTTTATTTGAATCTGAGACTAAGATCCAAATCTATAGTGGATTCGGGAGGGTTTATTTTGTTAGGTCGAGTGATGGAAAGGATTATTTGAGTGAAGTTATAGAGGTTAATGAACATGGAGGGAGAGGGGCAATTGATTTTATTCCAGTCAATATTCACATCACCAAGCATATAAGTTTCATAGTTAATTTCAGTAGAGGCCCATAGGATAATATTTTCGAGTGCAGAGATATTGTTACCAGGTGAGATATATAGGACAATGATGCAGATATTTTTATGTTTATTTAGTTTTAGAATTCCAGCAGTTAGTTCAGTGTTCTGGAATTGAGGAATTTGAATTTGGAGGGAAATTAAGGTAAGAAGGTTGGAGTAGACTAGGGCAGTGCCTCCACCATTTTTATTTAGTCGGTCATTTCTGAGGCAATGAAATCCTGGGGGCAGAATCTCAGAGTTGGAGATAAAGTGCTTGAGTCAGGTTTCAGAGATGGCTAAGATATCTGGTTGGTTATGGCTTAAATTGGTATACTTTGTTGTTTAGACTTTGTGCATTAATTGTAAAAATCTTTAGGGTGTTGAGATAGGAGGAAGAGGGTAAGGGATGAGTGTTCTTAATAAAGGATGTAGTACCAGGGTTAGGATGGATATGACCAGCTTGGACTAGGTTGTTGAAGGAGATATCCTTTAGCCATATTGGTCTGCCAGGCATGAATTTTGGTAGATTGTAGATTGGAGCAGGTGACAGTATTTTGACTTTAGAGGAGAAGAGTTTAGGATGGAATAGGTGCAGAGGGTTGGGCTGAATGAGAGAAGAGGAGATAGAGTAGAAATTGGAGTAAGAGTGAGGAGGAAGGTGGGTTTGTATGGTAGTTGTCTTTGTAGGTGGTATTGGACAAGCATAGGTGGAATATGAGGTAGCATATTATAAGGGAAGTAGGAACAGAAAGAGGAGGCTGGGGGACTGGAGGGTGCAATAACTTGAGGAGAGCATGTTGGAGCAAAGAAAGAGTGGTATGAGTGGTTAGGAAAATAGAGAAGGCTATTAAGAAGAAAGGGTTTAAAAAGTGATGGAGGTATTCTATAGATTTAAGGAAAGAGGAGGGGACTGTAATTATTGGGTGGAGTACAGATTACAGAGTTTAAGAAGGATGGCTGTAGGTGGGAGGAGTAATGAGGGGGAGCTGGTATTGGGTAATTAGGCTGAGAGGGTGGGGTAAGATAGGAATAAAGCTAGGAGTACTGGGGGCGGGTGGGAATTGAGGGCAGGGTAGGGGAGTGGAGTGAGAAAGAACACTAGAGATGAGTATGGCAGAAAAAGTATCAGCAAAGAGCAGTTTAAAGGCTGTAGTTGGAAGGTATGAGCTAAATATTTCCAGCCAGAAAAATAAGGCTGCCTTTACAGAGGGTGGTTTAACAGGGAGGAGAAGATATGTACAGTCTAAGGATATTAACTCATAACCAACTGTTTATGAAAAAATAAAACTTGTCTTTCTACGTATGTGGTTTCTTTTTTGCCTGCCCCATGATGAGCTGATTGCACAAAATCTCATTTACTCTACACTTGTGTAGATCTAAATGACAATAAAGTTACTTTTGACTTAGACTTTTGATATATATGTTCCCATTTGTAGGTTGCAATGCCCATATACTCAAATCTCACAAGATTGAGCCAAAATGCTCGAGTTATGTAAGATCAAACAACCAAAAACAAACAGGACACCTGCTTCACCCCTACACTTCCTGCCACTTATGTATTCCATTTCTGAGACCACACCACAGTGAAGAAAGGATCAATACCTAGATCCCAGCTGTGTCTCAATCCCACACAGCCCAGATCACTGCAAAAAGAAACACTGTGCAGTTATTTTTTTTGATAGCCTGATCTTCCAGGATTCAAGTATTATGGCTTGATCTTTATGTTGTGAGATTCTAATATATGGGCATTCAGCACGCACACGCGTGTGTGTGTGTGTGTGTGTGTGTGTGTGTGTGTGTGTGTGTGTGTGTGTGTGTGTGTGTGTGTGTGTGTGTACATATATATATATATATATATATATATATATATATATATATATAATACATACATACACACACACACATCTAAGATGACGTGGGACTTAAGAAGGTGTTCAGTGATATTGCTCAGAAACAGAGGCTGTCCCTGCATATGAGTGACTTCATATGTGTTAGGCAACATAGTGGCTTCCTACATCACAAGATCTCCTGTAGCTGTATTTAATGTCATAAGCATTGATAAGGTGGTTTCTACATCCCCTAACAAGGCTGATAGATTCATTGGTGCAGTATATACTAGGGTAACTATCATCCAGGGTCTTTATAAGTCTAGCTATGCAACTCATCCCAATTGTGTCCCTATGTATCATGGGCATTTATTAGGAGGGGATATGCTAAGCAGTTTCTTAAGCTTATTTGGGGGGTAGTATTTTAGTCTGGGGAAAGTTACTGTCTGTCTCTGACTATGTGAGATAGACCCAGAGTGAATTTCTGATTTCTCATCCATTAATTAAGGTTAGGCTTAAATAGAGTTAAGGATGGCCTCTGCTTCATATAACTAAGTTTACTACATATCGAAGAAAAGAGATGGATATTAAATTTAAGTGCCATCTGTGGATAGGGTTTGAATGAAATTATTTAGAAATATTAAGATACGGATTTGTTATATTCACTGCTATTTATGTTTTGTGACAGGGGCTATAATTATAAGGATGTTATGAGCACAGGATGTATAATTATAAGGAAGTTATGACCACTCGAGATTCTGTCCAAGAAGTTGATAGAACAGAGTTGTTGCAGTATAAAAAATATAAATTCAGGGATGATGTTTTCAGGCCAGTGACTAGTTATGGCAGTAATATAGGGTTTTTCAAACGTCTTATCTACAAACACTAGGACATCCTTATGGCAGATAAAATATCTGAGTTAGTTTCTGTACATTGTTTATTTTCTTACAGAAGAGGAAAAACTATTGGTAATTACTTTAATCATTGTAAGAAAAGTGTTAGACATAAAATGGATACATAGACAACAATAGATTGCATCCCTGTGGTGGGTTGCCAACCATGTGGGCATTGTTCTGCATGTAAGTATGTTTTAAAAACAAAACAATTTACATCTAGGAATACCCCCAAAGTTTTTTATATCCTTTGTTTTGGTACTTGCTTTTCTGATTGGGTAGTTTATTTAGCTACTTGCCATACTCAGCTTTTTATGTAGGACAGGCATCCAGACAACTTAAAATTTGGATTTTTGACCATATGAGTGACATTAGAAATGGACTCTTGTCTAATGCATTATATTATATAAACATGTCCAGAAACATCCTTTGGCTGTGTTTAATTTCACTATTATTGACAGGATTAATCTAGCTTCATGTAATAAGTTAGGTTAAGGTTACCATACGTCCGGGTTTCCCCGGACACGTCCTCTTTTTTGGGCTCCTGTCTGGGCAGTTTTTGAAAATTCTGCGATTTGTCTGTGTTTTAAAACCCGGACAAATCGCAGAATTTTCAAAAAACAGACATCCCTGTTTCGGAGTCTTTCCTTCCCTTTGTTTTTTTTTTTTTGATTGGCTCATATACCGGTATACGAGCCAATCAAAAAGCAGAGCTCTGTTCATTGCGGAACAGCTTGATGTTCTGCATTGAGCAGAAGAGGGTCTGCTGTGCGCGTTTTTGATTGGCTCGTATACCAGTATATGAGCCAATCAAAAAGTGAAGCTCTGTTCAATGCGGAACTGCTTGATGTTCCACATTGAACAGAAGAGGGTTTTGATTGGCTCATATACAGGCATACGGGCCAATCAAAAATACAGACCTTTTTTTTTTTTGCTCTTCAGCCCTAACAGGACAAAATAATATGTGTTGGTAGCAGCACATATTTTTTCGTCCTCTTTTACATACAAACAAATATGGTAACCCTAAGTTAGGTTGGCATGGTATCTAGAATAATAAGGAATATTCCTGGATAGTGAGATTGGTGGCTCAATGAAGTGATGCTGTCTCTTTAAATGGGTGGTGACTCTCTAATGATTCTCTATCACTTTTATATTTTAATGTGGCATTGGAACTTTAACACTGATGAAGGCATGGAGTTGCCGAAACCGGTTGGTTCCTTAATGAAATAATATTAAGTAAATTGCTTTGCTGATTTGAAGTGCTGGCTGCTGTCGTTTGAGTATGAATACACCCAGATTCTTCATAAACAGTAAGGTTTTATTAATGAAACCCAAAACTAAGTAACTAAAGGTAAAAATGGCAACAAAATGACAAATTTGCAACAACATTAACAGTTTAGTCCATATACGGCATTCATGGCAACAATTTGGACAGGTGCACACATTTTTCTTTAAGGCAGAAAATCTTTCCAAATTGCACCATTTGGTAACCTATCAAACAAAAAGCATTTTTATCCAAAACAGTCTTTTCTCCAAATATGAAACCACAACCAAAAATCCAGGGAGTACTAGAATTCAAACAATAAGTTTGACATTTCTCACCACCAGCACTTTGGCAAAATAAAAGTCCTTTATCAGAATCCTGTGGCCTCAGACAGTTTCTGTCTAACAACAAACACTAAACACATGTAACTCAGGCTCCTTAGGACTTCCCTATGACTTCTGCCATCTTGAAAACAACCTAGCCTTAAATAGGAGCAGATGAGTAACAGAGTTCCTATCTGTAAACTCATGTCTGCTGTTTTAAAGAGAATACTTCCGATTACTCCATTTACTGTAGTTTTCCATATAACATCCTTCCAATTAATCCTTCCTAATGTTAATGTCCCACATTTATACTAAGTCACTTGCCCACCTCATGATTCTCTTATGTTGTTCTGATTGCCTTAGTTGTTGGACATTTACCATGTGCAACCAACATACAACATTACAGATACCCTCTTCCAAGCTTGAACCCACTGGCTTCAAGCCTACTGGAAGGTTTATGAGTCCTAGACAGGCCATTCACATTGTGGTGGTGAAAAGTGGGTTGATCTTAGACCCAAAAGCAGGATGGCTAAAGTGCTAAGGTCCACCTGCACAGCTTCATATTCCCTTCCTTTTGTTGAAGAAACCATTGGAGGAGGGCATGATCTGTGACCACTGCAAATTCCCTACCCAGATGATAATAGTACAGGGACTCCAAGTCCCAATTGATAGCCAGTCATTCTATTTTAACGCTGGAGTATTCAGCATCCAGCTTGCTTAGTTTTTTTTTTTTTTACTGAAGTAGCATACCTTTTGTGTTATTATTGCTCCCATGCCAACCTTTGTGGCATACTTATATATGATAATGTGTTGTTAGAAGTTATGGGTCATCAGAGACAGTTCTTTGCTTTGACCTCTAAAATGTTTCTTCATCATTTGGGGTTCACCTGACTCACCCAAACAACCTTCCCCAATGATGAATTTCCAGTATTAGCCATCAAATCCTAAGAAGACCCTTACTTGTTCCTTGTCTAATGGATGGGTCAATCCCTAAAAGCTTCAGCCTTCTCTTTCTGAGGTTTTATTAATCCTCTTCCAGTTATATACTCCAGGTATCTTATATCAGTCATTCCAGATATACTCTTCAGGGCATTAACTGTGAGCCCAGCCTGTTTCAGCAAACTTGACACTGTCTTTACTGTGGGAAGATGCAAATCTCAGTCATCTGAATGGATGCCACAGCATATGACTGATGAGGCTTTCATATCCTGTCCATCAGCCTCTGAAAAATGGCAGGATCCCCATGAAAGCCAAACAGTAGGACTGTGTATTGGAAGAACTCATCATCTGTCAAAAATTCTATCTTCTCCTTTGTGTCGGCAGTCAAGGGAATTTACCAATATCCCTTTGTAAGGTCTGGAGTGTTTAGGAACCTTACCTACCCATCCTCTTCACCAGGTCATCTACCCTGGACATGGGGTACCTGTCAAAATTGAATACACTACTACGTTTTCTAAAGTCATTGCAGAAACTGAACAGTGCCATCTGGTTTTGAAACTGCATCAATAGGGCCACTCCTGTCACTACTGAGGGTCTCAGCAACCCATAACTTCAGCATCATCTTTATCTCCTTTCTTATTGCCCTTTTTGGGGCTTGTGAAACTCAGTAAAGCCTTATGTTGATTTTCTCCATGGGACTTTTTTGATATGTTGTTTAATAAGAGTTGTCCTTCCTGGCAGTACTAAAAAAACATATTTGTTTCTTAGAAGGAGCTTTTGAACCTCCTACTTTTGAGGCACTGAGAAGGTTCTATCTACCACCACTGAAGGATATGAATCACTTTTTCATGGTCTCCAACTTCATATACTACATTCACTACACCTACTTGTGCCTCCTGCGATGGTTTTAGAACATTTATAAGACAAATTGTCTCAACACACATCCTTCATGGTTGACTGACTTTATAATGTACTTCATTATTTGCTCAAATATCTCACAGGGCCCTTAGCATTTGGCAAGGAACTTTTCTTGTTCTGGGGGCCAAAATTAAAAATTGACCCTGTACCTGGATCTCCCTATTCTGGGTATTTCTGTTATAAAATCCCTTTTGGCTCACTAGAGCCCCTGCTATATTTATTTACACAATGGACATTGCTGCTTTTAGTCTTTCCTGTAGGTCCATATAATACTTTACAACACTTTTAAAAGGCTTCTTCTCATTCTCCCACATTTCTTTTACTTTATCTAGAAGTCCTCATGTTCTTCTGTCTTAAAGGAACTGAATGTTATAGAAGCTTGATGTACCTCACAGACTGAAAACATTAAGTAAGGAAAATTGGTCACAGACTCAGCTACTTTACTCAATGTCCATTTAAAAGTTCAGTTAAACCAACCGGTTACACCATCCGCTTGATGGTTATATACTGAGGTCCTTAGTTGTTTAATCCAGATACAGGTGCTCATGATTTTAGACATGAATGGTGTTCCCTGGACCATAAGAATTTCCTTATATATCCCCATCAAGGTGTAACCTCTCTGGAATTAGCTTTCCTGTGAAGAATAGCTTCAGGGAGCCATGTAGCATACTATAGCAACACTAATATATGCTGGCATCTGCTTCCGGACTTTATTAATAGACCCCATGATATCAACTGCAATCCTTTGAAAGGGAACTTTGATTAAGGGAAGAAGTATGAACGGTTCTAAAAAACTAGGATTAGAGGCTGTCCATTAACACCAAGTATACCTGGAACAAAACTTTTCAATTTCCTTCATAACAACTGTCCATCAAAATCAATTTGCCTTGTTGGTTTTAGCCCTGACACATAACTATGGGTAACTTTGATGGCCATTTGTCTAAAATGTTTGGATACCAGTAGATGCTAGACAATCTACTCTTTCTCTTAACTGTCTATATATGAAGACATTTTCCATCTCAAAGTAAGGGGAAGCTGGTAGCTGTTCTTCAGAATGTTTTCTTCTACTACCTTGTGAGCCCAGTGTGAGTATAGAACTTTAAGCAATGCTAGAGAAAATCCTGTCCTGAAACTGTGGCCTTTTAGAGCTTAGTCAGCTTAGTAGAAGGTTAGACAGGCTAGAATCCCCTTTTTCCTCCACATCCTTAGAGGTAAAAGGTTTTTCTTCCTCTCCTGACATGGTAAGCACAGGGGCCTCTGCCACTCATCCCTAAGGAGTGGACGGTCACTCCAACATACTACAGGGTTGTCCTTAGTTGTATCTTGTCTTGCAGCCTCTTTCCCTCTCTCTCTGTGACTCCTCACTAATGCCATTTTGGGGTAGAAGCAATTGGGCATGTCCCTTATTAGCCTCTTATTTTTGAAGATTCACAATCCTTCTGTAGTTCTCCACTACTTCTCCATCCATAGCCCATTTTGTAGAATTAATGCCATGTTGGGACCTTGTTTCCTCTTTGGATAATTGGCACCCTGTATCCTTGCTGAACATCTCTGTCTTACATGGGCACAGGCTTTTCTTTTCAGACAAATGTACCCATTCTTCAGTCTGGCTCAGACTCTCTATAGTTAACCTGTCTCTTGGTGTCCCTCTATCATCACTAGAGTCTAGGCAGGGTAGAGTATCTCTACCCTCCGGTGGGCTAGTGTAGTATGTTGACATGGGCTTTATATTAGGGACTGTAAAGGGCTACTCACTGTTATTTCTTTCCCACTGCTTGCAGAAATGTACTTTTACCTGAGTGACCATACTAAATCAAGTAGCTCTTATTCCTCTAATTCTACATTTCATCCGTTTGTGCTAACACAGTAATAAAACACAGATTCCTACACAAAATCTTCCCACACTTAAAGCAGATTATTGAAGATATGATTCCTTTGTCTTTACTTACTTTTTTTCAGTTACCTTTTCGGGTGCTTCTTTATATACAATTTCATAGCACAATCTCTACTAATGTGACAAAGCTTTCAGCATCTTGTGGGTCTACCTAAAACCCCCACTTTTGAATTATTGCCAGCAAAGCTCTTTTAAATCAATTACTAGAATTTCCATCATTATTTCTTCCACTGGTCTTGCCAAAACTTCACATTGTTTTCGCTTAAATATATTAGCACCAATTGCCTTACATATAAAGAAGGTCCAATAATGAAATTTGTAAGTCTGCATTTCTTAGGTGATTCCTGTCCTTGCTAACAAGTTTTCTTTATCGTATCAAAATCACCTTCCTTTCTGAATGACTATCCTTTCAAAGATGTACAGGTGGGCTTCTTGTCTTCTGTGCTGTTGAACTGATTCACTTGGACCATAGCCTTTAAATTATGCCATGGGCTTGACTACTGCCACCTTTACTTCCACGGCAAAGCAATCATCAGAAGATGTTGCTTGACTTTCGTCATCATGGATATTCAGGGACAGGAACACCTTTGGACAAATCTCTAGAGACTCACTAGCACTTAATTCAGGCACAAAACTCATATGCAGACACAGATGGAATCAAAACAGTTGCAACTGCCAACATTCCCCACCAAAAGTGAAAACTTTCACTTATTGAACAAACACAGTTTTTTCAGAACATCTAAGGTTTTATTTATTTATTGGTATTTGTTTTATTAATGACACAGAAAGGCTAGATTTTGCCAGCAACGTAACCAAAGGTAAAAGCTACAACAAAATAGCAAACTTGCAACACAGTTACCAGTTCAGTCTATTTGCCATGGTCATGCTAACAATAACACAGGTGCAGTTTTCTTTTAAAGCAATCTTTCCAAATTGTTCCCCTTGGTAAGCCTGCCAAGCAAAATGAGTTTTATGCATAACAGTACTTTCTCCAAATGTAAAATCATAACTAAATGCACAGGAGAATACTCACTACTATTCAAACAATAGGTTTAGATTCACTTACTATCAAGACTTCCTTTGGTGAAATAAGATCATTTTTTTTCCAGAATCCCTCTGGTTTAAAATAGAAAGCCTCCGGGTTTTCTGCTACCAAGAGTTCCAGTGGCAGATACAGACCTCTTGTTGATTCCTGCATTGGAGTTGATTGTCACAGCTTTGGTCAGTCTTTCTCTAATGAACTCCAGACACAACTGGTCCGGGCTCTTCTGGACTTTGCACTGACTTCTGCATTTTTGAAAATTGCCTGGACTTAAACAGGCACAAGTTAGTAACTGATTTCTAACTGTAAAGCTGGGTGTGCTGATTTATAGAGGCTTGCTCACATTAGTCCATTCTGCTATATTCTCCAATATAGTGACTTTCTTATTGTTCTTTACTTACCACACATTTCACATTTAGCGCAAGCTACTGGCCCACCTTTTTGCTTTATCTGTTGGACATTCATAGGTTCATAGGTTCATAGGTTCATACTAGGCTATCTGCCCTAGGGCATTTATATGCCTAGCCAGAGTGTGTGTGGCTTTCACCACCCCTTAGGATGAGAATACTATACCCATTAGTTTGCTGTGCCTCTGTCCAGCAGTGACACAGAGATGAGGGTTGAACCATCGTGCTATGTTACATTATATATAAAAACTGCAACAAAGTCCTAGCCAAGCTGGAGTCTTCACTGTGTAATACCTTAAACCTGCTGTAGTGCAGACCCATGAGATATATATGCAGGTGAGCCCTTAAGGACATACCAGTGTTGCAGCTGCATGGCTTCTGGATGCCCATGACTTTTAACTTTTAAAGTATAGCCAAACAATTCAGTTATGCTGTGCAGAGGTGTGAGAAAAAAAACATGTCATGTTTACAGCTAGCGGGAGTTACCTTTATTGGCCAGAACATCCCCATAAAGACTTAAAAAGTAAAAAGTTATATGAACATTCAGAAAGCTAAAGCACTTGCATGCCCTTAAGAGGTAATTTGCATATGTCCAATGAACCTCCACTACAGGAGGTTTAAGGTACAGCACAGTGAAGACTTGGGTCTTTCTTACAATATTTACTGAATTATATATCTGTGCAACCTTTTTACCCTTTGGTTTGGGTGTTATTGGGATATTTTGCAGTCACCCTAACATTTATGGACTCCAGGATTGATTTTAATCTCTGTGTTTCTTAAGCATTCCCAAACATTTTACTTTGTTGAAGTCAGAAAAAGACTAAAACGTGACATGGTATGAGTAGCATGATTTGGCTTTGCCCTTAATCTACCACAAAGACTTAGAGAGTAAAAACTCAATGGCATCCAAAAGCCATGTAACTGTAACAATATGTCTTTAAGGGTTCATTTGCGTATATCCCAAAGGCCACCACTACAAGGTATTTAAGATTTTATATAATGAAGACTCTAGGTTGACTGGGCCTTTTTTGCAGCTTTTACTGAATGGTTTGTCTGCCTGACATTTTTAGCTTTTGATATGTATCTATATATGTTTTAATGTTGGATTGATTGGTTGGCATGTGTCTGACTGACATTAGTCTTGTCAACCACTAAATTAGTGAGAGTCAGATACTTATCTCTCTGTTGGACCCATTGTAAACTGATCCTGCAGTTGCAGCAAGTCAAAGGTCAATGGGACAGGTTCAATATCGCAAATGAGGAAAATGTACATTATCAGCATTTAATATACACATACACACACACACACACACACACACACACACACACACACACACACACACACACACACACACACACACACACACACACACACAATAAGACATAAGCTGGCAAACAGGTGCCTTGAACCCAGGCCTGTATTAGATTTGCACTGAGTTTAAGTTACCACATTTTAAGATCATTGTTTCAACTTGCCAAATTCTTTTGTGTGTCAACCTTGTTATATAGTTATGTGTCATCAAACATTTCCTTCCAAACGTTTTCCAATGTCAGCTGCAAAAGCATTGATAAAGAGTGTCTATTACTGACACTTACTATACAGTCTTTCACTATACTTTCACCTGAGTGGGCTCTATTTACTATTACCTAGCCAGGATTTTACACATGCTAGCATTTTAAAATCCACTCCACATCTTTCTAATTTCTTCACTAATCTCTTGAGTCTCACTGTGTCATATGACTTGTCATAGTTCATCAAAGCCACATCAACAGTCCCCTCTTTGTGAATTAATTCACTCTTTTCAGTTACAGATATATATTAATTTTTCACTATCCCTAGCTCTTACACATTCATTTCCAAGTGACATGATTTTATCATGGTATGTTCCATGCCTGTGTTGATCCAGTCATGGGACAATAGCCATGTTTTATGTTTGTCATAGATACAGTAAGTTGCCTTTTTCTTGTACAGGATCAAACCCCAGGCCACAGACAATGATGCACGCCTATGAAAGACAAGTATTAAGGACTATCCCTAAGCTCTTTACCTTACTGCTGCACATGTATCTCTCTATCCCTGGAAAAGGTGAGGTAACCATTGTCTTTTCAGTCATATCCTCATAATCGGCCACACAGCACCCAAGCTACCAGTCAAACCTAGAGCACCAGCAGCACCATCCACATACCAATTGTTCAGCAACTAATGACTGATTCAGTTATTCTCCTGCAAGAAAAAAATGTGAGCTGTTTACTGTGCTGTAAAATAAAATTGTGCGCCCAGTGCATTCCTTAGATGGAGAGACTTGCTCGGACATCCAGCATACTCTCCACCTCCAGCAACAGGAAAAGCTTATGTGCTGATTAAGTACTACCACAGCACATAAACTCTTACTGTTCCCGACAATGGGAAGGTTCAGGGCTCCTGTGCATCCCAGCCAACAGATGTCTTCCAGTACTCATGCTCTGTAGTCCTTTTATAGGTAGGCCTGGGTGGTCTAAAAGAGGAACAAACACTGTAAGTTCATAATAAAGAACATGAAGTATTTATTACACTATACACTATTATAAGGTCATGGTTCTCTGCTAAGTTCATAGTAAAGAACTGTAAAACTAAACGAAAAAAGAATTGAGATAAAAAAAGGAAAATGTTCATCTTAGAGAGCATTAAATATTTTATTCAGAGGCTTCTCCCCCTCTGCTTCCTTCCCTACTCAACATCTTCACACTCCTATCCCACCACCCAGGGGATGGTAGTATTTGTTCCCTCCCAGGACTGTCACTCGCCCTACACCTGGCTCAGGAACAAGGCTAGGTTATATAAAATATTAGCCAGTAAATGTCACAAACCTCCGTTTTCCTCCACAATGAGTGTTTGGCCAAAGTGTGATAAATGCATGTGTGTATATATGTCCTTGTTTGTTACATGTCAATCACAGCTTAACACAGAAGCAAGACAGCAGCTGTGGCAGTTGTAGCAGATATTAATTAGGACCATATACCTTTATGAAAGGCTTCCTTTTTGAAGACGTTATTGCTACCCATTCATGACGATGGTACCATACACTTCAGATCATTCCTGGCTCAGCCTATTTATTATATTCATATGTTTATTTCCCATTTACCAGACACCACACCAGTCAGTTACTCATCTTGCTCTTATGCTTCCTGATGAAGGACTCACGCCAGGTCGAAAGCTCAAGGAATTGGAAAACCTATGGTCCAATAAAAGGTATTACATCATGTTTGTGTTCCTCACTTAAACTTAGATACAAGGGAAATACTGTATTGAATGAACTTAGAAAAGATATAAATGTAAGAGTTATGAAACCAGACAAGGGAGGTGAGGTAGTTTTAATGGATGTCCTCACATACAAAGGCAAAATGAATAAAATACTAAGGGATTCCAGTAGGTTCTCCAGTACATCAAAAAATGAAATTAATATAGCTTATCGGAGAATTGATATGGCACTGGAGGGACTACTGGTGGAGGGTTTAATTGACCAAAAAGCATACAGGTACTTAAAGGTGGACAAACCAAGGATACCAACTGTATATGGGATACCCAAAATACATAAGAATGGGGTAGATCCACCTTTAAGGCCTATTGTGTCAGCTGAAGGATCTACAACCCTACCTCTAGCTAAATATGTTGATTCAAAACTTAAAATGCCATGGTTAATGAGAAAACATATTTTTAAGAGATTCTTGGGATTTCCTTAAATCTATGAAACAAGACCTGTACAAATAAGATATTTATTCCCTTACCATTGATGTAACGGACTTATTTTCTAATATTCCCCATGAAGAAGGACTAGCACTGCTAGAAGAAATAATATTCAAAGACAACATTTTAACCCATAATGAATGTACAGTTATTTTACAACTAGTAGATTTAGTCTTGAAATACAATTGTATTTATTTTAAGGGGGAATATTTTCACCAAATAAAAGGTGTAGCCATGGGTGCAGCCTGCGCACCAACTTATGCGAATTTAGTTTTAGCAAAATGGGAGGAAAAGCAGGTATAAAATTCCATACATATCCAAAAATGTCTCCTGTATAAAAGATTCTTGAATGACATTTGTATTATTTGGGTGACACCCAAAGAAGAGATTCCTGACTTCATTAACTTTTTAAATAATACCACAAATTTCTTGAAATTCACATACAATGTGAAATATGAAAAGGTGCAGTATCTGGATGTAGAGATTTACAAGAGAGACAATAAGTTCAACTCTAAGGTGTACAGGAAAAGCACTTACTCAAATTCTTATTTACATTTTAACAGTGCTCACCCTATGCATCAAAAAAGAAATCTGGTTAGGGGACAATATATAAGATCTTCCAGAATGACATCTAATAATGATGATTTTATAGAAGAAATGAAAATTTTAAATCAGATGTTTAGGACAAGGAACTACCCAGATAATTTAGTTGAACAAATAGAGAAAGAGGTCCTAGAAGGAAGATTAATGAAATTTAAACCTATTTTGGGCTGTACGGAAGAAAGTACAGGGCAAGGTAAAGTAGAAGAGAATTTTAGTAGGGCCTTAGTAACCGAATATAATGCTTGTTCCAGTTTAATTAGGGGGATTATTGACAAGGAATGGCATAGATTCATTGCCATTACAGATTTAGATAAGATAACTAAGGAAAGGTTGAAAGTAGTATACAAAAATTCTTATATCCTGAAAAATTTGCTAGAAAAGAATTATGTCTCTGACTCTTCAAATAATAAAAGAAGAAATGGAACTTTCAAATGTGGACATTGTTCACAGTGTGCCTACATTGTTAATAAAGAAACTATTCACTTAGAAAGTAGGAATATGGCAAGAGAAGGGAAAGAATTTAACAATTGTGACAACGGTGGTTTAGTTTACTTGGCAAAATGTCAAGCTTGCCAAGCATTCTATGTAGGAAAGACAGAGCGTAAATTAAGAAGAAGAATTTATGAGCATGTATACAACATACAAAATAATAAAGAAACTAACGCTCTATACAAACATAAACATGACTGTGAAGATGCCCACTTTTTGTTCTTTGTATTGGAAAGGGTGAAAATATGCAGAACTTTGTTTTTGTGCTTTGGTTGTGACATTAAAGGAAGAGAATTTGACTGTCTGCTAGCTTTATTGTACGCCTTCCCAGGTCTATATATTTGAACAGTATGAACAACTATGACATGGTACAGTTCCCTTAGTATTATATTTAATAGTATTTTTTTTATTCAAAGAAAAGTCTTTATAACATAGGCGTTGTTTCAAATTTTCACAATTTCTATATGTAAATAATGGCTTTTCAAGTAGCCATTTCTCATGGCCAGGTATAGCTTTTAATATATCCCAATTCCTTCTATTAATCTTCTCAACCGATTGACTTGCTCTACTATAAGTCATTATGCATCTTAATGATGGCACATCATTACCCTGTTGTTGTACAGCATTATTATTTGTACGGTGTGAAAAGAATCGTTGAGCCTTACCATCCCTCAAGTTTATAACATCATTTTTAGCTATATCCAATTCATTAGAGTCATAACCTCTCTCAAGAAAGTCATTAGTTATTTCCTCCATCTGTTTCATACAGCAGTCTGTTCTGGTATTGAGTCTACTGGCTCGTAAATTCTGACCCTTAGTGATGCCTCCCAATCTCAGTTAAAAAAATACATACATCCAAAAAATGTATTTCATTTTCAGAAAAATTCATTTCAGATTTTAAAAAATCAGTTGTCTGAGTTACATAACTGAAAAAAATCTTTCAATTAATTTTCATTACCCTCCCAAATTACAAAAATATCGTCAACGAAACACTTATAAAATAAAACTTTTGATGCATATATATTATTCTCATCATATATATTAAGCTCTTCCCACTTACTGAATGTTAGGTAAGCATATGCATTTGCTATCACAGTGCCCATTGCCACCCCTGATGTTTGATGATATATTTGTTTATTAAATATAAAAATATTATTTTCCAGTACTAAATCTATAAGTTCACAAATAGTTTCAGTTTGTCTTGCAGTATAACATCTATTTTCAGTCAAAATTTCCCTTATTTGGTCTATACCACAAACATTAGGGATAACAGTGAAGAGTGATTTGATATCTAAAGTCACAAAAAGAAATTTTATCACTGTATTCCTATCCCACCATTCAAATAACTTCATTAAAAAGTCACCAGTATCTTGAATAAAGCTAGGTACAAAGTTTAAAAAAGTTTTCACTGTGTTTTACAAATAGGCCAATATGGGTTCTGTTATACATCCCCTCCCAGAAACAACAGGTCTCATAGGTGGTTTCTAGGAGGATTTATGGATTTTCAGCAAACCATATAGTATTGGAATAGTGGGGCAGGGCACTGTAAAAAAAAAAGTTAAATGTGTCTATATCTATGTCATTCGTTAACTGTAGTTCATATATGCACATATTGATTTTACTAATAATTGCATTAACATCTTTATCATTTGTTAATCTGAATACCTTTTCATCTGAAATCAAATCATTCATTGCAGTAATGTAATCACATAAACTCATTAGTACAATACAGCCACCCTTATCCGCTTCCTTTATTATAATATTTTCAATTCTTTGTAGAGCCCTAAGAGCATCAAACTCATCATTACTTAAATTATATACTTTCTTGAAAGAATTGGCTTCATATACATCACAAATCTGTTTCTCACATATATTATTAAAAGCAGTGATAACTGGATCACTTAAGGGTATAAATGTACTACTCCTTTTACATACACCCTGCGTGACCACACCAGAATCCTTAAAAATACACTTTAAATTCATGTTACGGGTGAATACCTTCAAGTCTGTAAGTGCACCCACAACATTATCAACACCAGCTGGAACAAACTTTATGCCTTTCGGATAAATTAAGTACTATACATCCACTAGCACTTTCAATATTATTTAGTATCTTGAGAGAGGTTATGACTCTAATGAATGGAACATAGTTAAAAATGATGTTATAAACTTGAGGGACGGTAAGGCTCAACCATTCTTTTCACATCGTACAAATAATAATGCTGTACAACAACAGGGTAATGATGTGCCATCGTTAAGATGCATAATGACTTATAGTAGAGCAAGTCAATCGGTTGAGAAGATTAATAGAGGGAATTGGAATATATTAAAAGCTATACCTGGCCATGAGAAATGGCTACCTGAAAAGCTGTTATTTACATAAAGAAATTGTGAAAATTTGAAGCAACGCCTATGTTATAAAGACTTTTCTTTGAATAAAAAAACTACTATTAAATATAATACTAAGGGAACTGTACCATGTCATAGTTGTTCATGCTGTTCATATATATTTCGTTCAAATGAATTTATTCATCCTGTTAGTGGAAGAATATTTAGATTTAATTGTACTGCAACCTGTAATACCTCATTTGTTATGTGTCTGGCTACTTGTGTCCTTTGTTCAGGATTCTATGTAGGAAAATCTGTCAGAAGATTACGTGACAGAATAGGAGAGCATAAATCAGACGTACGTAGAGGTATAGAAACCAATTCTTTAGCTAGACATACACAGGAACATGGTGCTTCCCATCAGTTTATTTTTAGAGTAATTGAATTCCTATCCCCTAGTATTAGACGTGGTGATATTAACAATAAGTTAGAAATTAAAGAATATGAATGGATTATACGCATGCAAGCAGACGTATACCCAGGTTTAAATAAACAAGTATCATTAAAACCAATACTAAAATCCAAACAAAATGTGATTAAATGATGTATATTTTTAAGTATAAATATATGTAGTTTTTATATGTTAATTTTATGTGAATACACATTTTTTAATGATGTATTTAGCATATTTAATTATGAATATTTAACTCTTATTGATGTGTTAATATGATAGGTTAGGCTGTGTCACATGATTTATTTCTATGTTCTTAAAAAGAAGGTTTGTTCCTTAAATGAAAGTAACACTGAAGAAGGACTGGATGTCTGAAAGCTTTGTTATACTTAATTAAAAGTTTTGCGTTGTGAAGTGTGCTTTGCTTTTTTTCTTTACCAGCTTGCTCATCTTTTTAGTTTTTAATAGAGTAGAACACAGTCCTACACACACAAAGAATGTGTCACACATCAGCAGCTTTTGCAATACTATGAACCCTCAAAAGGCACATATAAATGTGCCAGTATGTTCAATGTGCGCACCAACAAAACACAAATACGTTTATTACAACTAGTTCCTAAGACAAAAAAATATAAGAAACGTATCTGCTCATATCAGCTGGTCATGAAGTAGTACAGATCCAGCTTGGTCACAAGGTGGCAGTGTTGCACCATGTTTTGACTAGATAACTATCAGTACATTTGTTTCTTCATCTCCTGTCACAGAATAGTAAACTGTGCCTGATACTGCAGAGTAACTGCGTGTGCATGTGTTTAAGTATATTATAACACAAATCAAGCCAACATTTTTCACGCCATACTACTGCACACAATTTTCATATTTAAAATGAATAATAAGGATAAAGAATAATGTTTAACAATTACTAGATAAAAGAATGCTAACAAAATAATTTGTTAACATAATATTAGCTGTGTAGGGATTGTTTGTATTACTCTGTCATACAGGGTCATATACTCTGTAAAGACTTGCGTAGGTCAACATACAAACAAGCAAAGAGTAAAGAGGAATGCCCTTGAGGACATCCCAGCAATGCAACAGATCATGTAAGCTGTACACTGCACATTCTTCATCAACATCCTTTTTTCCACCTTTCCTATATACCTTGCATTGTACCACTCTTTATAATACAGTATTTCAGAGCATCACTCTGCTTTCTGAAAAGAAAATTTTATAAGTTTTACTCCTTTCTATACAATATGTCCAGGGAGTAGGTTAAGAGACTAAATATCATCTGTCCAAGGCCTGGTATAAAGCAGCCATTTTGGCAGGTGGGGGAATTTTGGAGATTAAGTGATAGAACCAGTAAAAATACAAGGGAATGGTTCAGCCCATCAGTCAAAGTCAAAGTCACAGTACAGAGGGGTGCTAATGCTGTGATTTTTTGAAATTGTATAACTACTAAGTTGAGATTAACTTAATTGTTCTGATGAAGTTCAGTATACACTTGAATGAAAGCGCTTAACGAATTGTTTGTGGTGAATAAACATATTTTCTGCAGAATTGTGCTGTGACTTCATTCATTGCTTCCTGGCTTGCTGTGGTTACTTGTCTGAAACATTTTTGGATAATAAAAGCATCTTACAGCACCAACAAAGCAACAAGCTGGAGGCATTTTTCTCTTGTTCAGAAGCACATGTTTGCACAGAAGCATGTCACAGACCTCAGAGCCACCTCTCTACACATTTGCGTATGTGTACAGCATTTTTATTACCATCTGGTGTTGCACAGACCACAGCTGTTGTGAACCTTTGGCTTCACTGTTATTACAGAACATTTTTCTGCATGACACTCGTCACATTTTTCTCTGAACCAAGAGTACATATCTTTGTCCTCATCGAGTACTGTTCCTCTGATTTGCCTGAATAGTAAGAAAGCAAATGCCAACATATGCTTCAGACATGTATCAAAGTGGATATTCTTTTCAGAAATGCTTAGGCCAGTGTGTTGCACGTGACCTGACACACTGGCACATGAAAGAAACATCCCTTGTGGTGAGACATGGGAAGCAGTGTGACACAAATAAGTGCCCATTTCCAACCTTTAAGTGTCTCAAACGAAACTATATAGATACCAACCATTTTTGAACTCATCAGACTATATATACCAACAGTTTTGTACAGTTTAAAACCGGTGAAAAATGTAAGGTACCATTATATAGGGCCTACTCATAGCATGCTAGTACAGAGCTGCAGTAGGTTTGTGTCAGTTGATAGTAATTAGAGATACAATTCATATACCTAAATGTCAGCATGAGAGATGGCAGTGCATCGTCCCCAGTGATGTCATTCATCACAATTTCAAGATAATACTGGCATATATCCTTGTCACTCACACTGTACTATGTGAATTAGAGTGGACATCAATGGCAGATCATTTGCAATATTAGGCTCAGACTGGGTCAGTTAATGTTAGACTACCAAGGTTGTAGGTTTGGTAGCCTTCTGGCAATGTTAAACTATCAGGGTTGCAGGCCTAGCAGTCTGGTGGTGATGTTGACTTATCAGGTTTGCAGGCTTGGCAGCCTGGCATACCCCATCCTACAATTTGCCCATTGATATGTTCACACATGCTAGTTAATGTGTCTGTTGATGCTTCAGGACCATAAACAGTACCGATTGTGATCACATTGACCCTGTATGTTACCACCCACTTTGGGCCATAGCACCAACAATAGTTATCATTTTCTTTCTGTCTGCAATCATACAGATGTCCAGCTATGTATAACATTTTTGCAAAGATGGCACCATCTGGTATATAGTATGCAGTGTACCTAGTGCATACATCTCCTGCATTGGTATATCCTCATTTGCCAATGTATTGTGCACTATATGTCTGTAAATATTCAGTCACAACTGATATTGTTTACAAATAACACTGCAATAGTGAACTGCTGTATAAAGCTATGTTGTCAGTCCAGCGAGCACAGGCAGCAGGATATAGTAAATGACGGTGTTGTCCAGCTATGGCACATCCTGGCTGTCAATTTCTTTAGGTCAGGGATACAGGAATTAATTAACAAAAAAGTGATACAGAAATAGTTATATTACAGTCCCCACAAAACTCGTGACTGGACTAACCATGTCATGTGGTCATGTGACAGCACACCACATGATTCAGACAGGTCTATTCCAAAATTAAATACTGGAGAATCTTGTTGCCTTTTACAAGAGTACAGTAGTTATGGAGAAAATGTGTGTGTGTGTGTGTGTGTGTGTGTGTGTGTGTGTGTGTGTGTGTGTGTGTGTGTGTGTGTGTGTGTGTGTGTGTGTGTGTGTGTTGAGGTGTAGGAAATGCTTAGTAATATTTGTCTTCATAATATACATATGCACACATACATGATACTAACATGATACTACACTGTGTGAGACTATGAAAAACATTTATCAGTGTAATCACTATACTGTTACACTACACTCAGAAAGAATAAGTGACTATATGCCATGACACAGTCAGTGTATGTGTTCATTTTGCATGTTGAATTATGATATAAGTAATGAGGGATATCAACACAACCTCTGGCTGACAGGTGTATTCTGACATCAGACTAAAGAAATGTAAAAATGGTGCTTAATCTGTAGTAGCACTGAAGGCAAGGACACAGCAGCTGCTATTTGGTGACTGTATGCTGTGTGGGAATAAGAAGCATTCAAGAGTGACAAAAACCCGCCCTCGCTATGGATACAAGACACGTTTCTGTAATGCGTCTGTTGGTAGGTACTGTACGGCCATAGGATGGTGTGTGTAATGATCTCAGCTATATAGGCTGCTATGGTGTTTCAGGCCACTATTCAACAATGAAAGTAATTACAGGAAAAATGTCAATAACTGATCTGTAGCTTTACACTTAAAATGCCATAATCAGATGAAATTTAACCAACCCTTTTAGCAAATTTTATGTATCTATATAATACTGCTATCTTATTTATGTATCTGTATAATACTGCTCTCTTATTTTCATTGGGCAAAAGCAGTATTAAATCTACAAATTTCAATCCTGCAATATAAATTAGCACCGTTATTTAAAATATTTCAAATATTTACTGAAATCAGTACAGACATTAATGAATTAGAAAACGAGCCATCATGTAATTGCATCAGATATAAAGTATGCATAATCTTACTATGTAATAGTCATTATTTCGTCATCTGACATAAGATACAAAGATGTGTTGATCTAGGGAATAGCTCTCAACCTCTTGGCACAAAAAAATCTGGACAAAGTCCCAAAAATAGGGACACATTTTAAATAGTGCTCTTATAAACTCAGAAAGTTGCTTGAATAAAAATTTTTGTGTTAACATGCATTTTCTGAAGGATATGAAGTCTGAAACTCAAATGTCTGCCATTATATACTGAATTTAGTCCTCACTTATTTGCCACAAATATCCAGAAAACCAAAATGTTTTGAGGAGCAGAGCAAACATATGAGGCAAAAATCTGGATATTCTGCAAAAATCTGGACAGTTAAGAGTTATCAGTGAAGTCTCAGTAGTGGGAAATAGACTGTGTGATTAAACAGAATCCAGTAAACTGTTCAAGGTGATAGGGACTCAAGACATAACCGATAAAAGTTTTAAACTAGGATTCTATATCCACTTCCAGTCACAACCTTGCCTTTTATTTATTTGTTTATTTTTTTTGCACAGGAATTTTGGCTCCCCACAGCTAACCATCAGCTGCTGTCAGGGTTTCTGCTCATTCACCAGGTCTACTGAATCTGACTAGCCACCGCAGACTAATTCTAACCAATGTTCAGGGCTGGTGAGGAGATCCAGGCTTCCTAGGGAAGTGTTATACTGCTGTCAATGAGTATGTTTCCCTTAAGGACCTGCCACCCCACCCCCATGCATGCTTGTTCCATCCCAAAGAAAGGCATGCAGTGAGTAATGCTGGTGTCTCTGCCATGCCTCTGCATCCACAGCCTTCCTCCACTGTGAATGCATTGACCTACACTCCAGGGATGAGCATGCCCATCCACCTTGCCTATGTCATCAAGTGCCCAATCCAGAATCTGAACTTGGATCGCCTCTACACCACCACAGCAAGCTCCATTTGCAAAATTTCAGATTATTTTTTTCTAAGATATAAAACAGGGCATTAAGTCAACCTCCTATATAGTTTTTGCTTTTTGTTTTAATTTCATTTAATTTGGGAAAAAGACCTGAAGCACTACAAGGTATAGTTTTACATGTGCACTTGGTTACAACAAATGTTGTCTGTCTCAGCTCAGGCACAAACTAAGGCAGGTTGTTTCAGGCTGTTGTTACTCGGTAAAACATGCTACAAACAGACAAATCAAGAAAGTGAAAACAACATGTACTTAAAGAAAACAAATGTGATTACATCATAAGTTGTATACGTACATGCATCTGGTTACCCGTGCTTTCATTTATGCCATTGAACTGCTGGTCTCAAAGTGAATGGAAGTGGCCTAGTTCTTATCATGGGGTATTAACACTTCAGACAATATGCTGAGCGCAGTCCTTTCACTATCAGAATACAGGAAAGCTGTCTGCATTCCCCTAAAATGTAGTACTTTAGTTGACAGATTTGGAAGATGCAGTCCCCAGAAGGGATACATTGGTCCGAATCAAAGTTATTTTTCACAAAACCATCTCTTCGGTATAGTTTAGTTATTTACTGTTATATTTGCCAAATTATCATATACCTCTTAATACAGTCTATATAAAATGACAACTGCATCAATAATTTCAGAAACACACACACACACATATATATACATACACACACACACACACACACATATATATATATATATATATATATATATATATATATATATATATATATATATACACACACACACACACACACACACACACACACACACACACACACACACACACAGGTATCCTGCTGTTTATCCATTTTTATGGGTTATGTTCTATAACACTACATTTTCAGGGTTTAACAGTTTATCATTCTATTTGAATTTATATATGGCACACTAGATGGTGCCAAAGCTTCTTATATTTTAAATAAGTGGCATCATTTTATCTATTTAAACAGTGTTTTCAAGTTGGAAGCTAAGAAAGTTATTATTTTTTTATAAGTATCTTTTATTATTTATTCATCATGTTGATGAGATTTTTATTAAGGAAGAATAAGTGCATTTCCAGTCTTACAGTGGCTCTCTGCTGACTAGTTTAAAAAGGAGATTTTTATTTTTTATAAAATTTTATGATATATTGTAAATATTTAAACAAACATGTTTGATTTACTATCAAAATTCTGAAACACAGTTGTTCAAGTAATGACTTATTCGAAAAAAAGATCGGAAATTAAACACATCATTCATTCAAAACAATGAAAGAGGTAATGTTGAAAATTCGAATTCAACATTATTGACATTACCCAACTCGCCTAGACATCCAGTGATTTCCTACAAATGTTTTGCAGGGGGGGGGGCCCTGCACCCCCTGCTAATTATATATTCCAAACTCCTAGATCACACTACAGTGCAGAAAAGGGTAAATTTCCCAATCCCTACTTTAGTGCAATCTCCAATCCAATTGTAAACATTGACGCTCAAAAACACAAATGCAAGCTAAGTCTCGACCTTTTTAAAGGTGACAAAAAATCCACTCGGAATTTTAAACTTTTGCACCTATACCCTCAACTATATGAACGACAATGGAATAAGTTTCCAACTTTTGATAGTAAACCTGTTTTATTAATTCATTAATTCATTAATTAATTAACCTAAGAATTTGGTTTGATAATTGCCCTTTTTTTAAGTTTTGATGGGTATTTAGTTGGGAAATTCTGTTTAGAGTTCATCTGATGAAATCCTGGTTGGTAGGATGAAAAATGCAGTGATCAAGTAAAGCGTTTTATGGCTTGTGCTGCATTGTTTTTGGATTCTGCTGTGAGTTTATTAAACTTTAGTTTTTAATCTACATGCCTCCTCTTGGTTCCTGGCCCCTTGTAGGGCCAATTGTTGGTTTTAGTGGTTGCTGCAGTTTTGTTGCAGTCTTTTGGCAGTGTATTGTTAGTCTCTTTTTCTGAACACTGAAGAAGTTGTCATCTCATCACCCACCACTATTCAGGCACATAGTACTACTACTCATACACATAGTACGCATCCAACACATAAATCGACATACATAGAGGTTCTCTCAAAAAACTTACTGAAACACCACAGACCTCCAAAACAAAAGTCTGCTGCAACTAACAGTTCCCACAGTACCCAAGACACACAGTAACACCAGTGTCTCACCTACCAAGCCCTTAAAGTATAACATTCAAAAAAAACAATTTTCTTGTCATTGGAGACTACATAGTGAGAGATACAGATGTCTCACTCACCAGGTTAGATAAGGAGAAAGTCACAGCAGCTGTTTTTCCAGTGCCAGGATTCATCAGATCACACATGTACTCAGGTTTCTCAGCAACAAGTCTGATTATGACTCTCTCATAGTTCATGTTGGAGTGAACAACCTGTGATGTACCTCACTGGACTATATGAAAAGAGACAAGATTGATCTCTCCGAGTTATGTGTCCCAGGCAGGTATGTCCCTAGCCTTGAGCAGCATATTACCCTCTTCTAGAATGATGCCACAGTATAAACAAAACAAATCATTGATTTCAATTGGCTTAGTTTTTGGTGTCATTCAAAGGGGATCCAGTTTCTGTCAGCCTGGGATGACATGGTCGACAAACCTTGCTGCTTAGCCAGAGGCAGTTTGCACCTAGAATCATTAGGCTTTTAGCTGTTGGCAAAGGCAATTGCGTCCCCCATAGTGCTTTTTTAGGCAAAGTCTCAAAAACAAAATTGCTGACGTGAAAATTGCCAACCATAACAAAATAATGGTTATGCTGCTAAACGCTAAGAGCTTAAACCAAAAACTGCATACCCTAGAAGCACTTCTATCACTGGAGGATGTAGATGTCTGTGCAGTCACAAAAACTTGGTTCAAGGTCTCAGAGAGTACCCTGGACTTGCAAGGCTACAATGCCTACCACACCTTCAGACCACAAAATGAATGGCTGAAAACCAAAGGAGGCAGTGTTTCTATCTATATTAGACATAAATTTGCCTCCCAAATAGTTAGACTGGACAACTCCATGGAGTTACTCCATGTTCATATTACTGTAGGTAAGACCCCCCATTCAAATCATAGTTAGTGATAGATCCGGCTCCATGGATTATTATGCACATGAGGCCTACTTGACCAAACTGGAGTCAATCCAAACACTGCCAAACACTCTGGTCATGGGGGATTTCAATTAACCCACCATCAGCTGGGAAACCTACTCTAGCCCTAACTTACTAGCGCAAACGTTCCTTGACATTGTTAACTCAAATACCCTGGAACAAATTGTCCATACCCCAACAAGAGGAACAAACATACTAGATCTGGTCCTCACTAACGAGACAAACAGATGCATCATCTCAACTGTCAGACCCTCATTGATTAAATATGACCACAAATCAGTCGTCTTCAAACTGGCACTAACACCAGAACTCACAAAGGGAGAAGTTAGACTAAAAAACTTCACCAAAGCAAACTATACCCTACTAAGGGAAGGTATAAATGCATTCCAACCCCCACTTCCAGCTGGAAGTGGTAACTACATCAAAGCTTACACTAAAGCCCTGTACAATCACTTGTATAAGCATATAGACTCGGCTGTTCCAGAGTCAATCAAAGCCAGAGACCCAAGTAAAAAAAAAAAAAAGCTGCCCTGGTGGACATCCAGCATCAACAAACCTTACAACAAACGCAAAAAGCTGTTGTCTAAGGAAACTAAGGTGAAACCCCAACAATGAAAAAGCACCCTCCTCAGCCTCAACAGGCAAATAAGACAACATGTCAAATCTTCTAAAGGTAACTGTGAGAAAAACTTAGCAATCACAACCAAGGATAATCATAAGGCCATTTACAGCTACATATGTAGCCTAAAAGGTAGTACCCAAGCATGTGCTGAACTAGTGACTAACGATTTCACACACATGTACTGATCCCACAGAGATAGCAAACCTGCCAGAGGACAGATTTGGTGAAAATTTCACTACCTTAACCCCTCCAAAGTTATCATGAACCTTGTCGCCAACCTCCCCCACACATAACCAAAGAGCAGGTCATTAAAGCCTTATTTAAGGCAAAAATCACAGCCTGTATGGGAACAGATGGCATCCCAGGCATTTTTTTAAACAAACTAAAACATGAACTAGCATCATCATTAAGTACACTGTTCAATCACAGCCAAACCACTGACTTTGTTCCTGTGGAATGGAGAACAGCAACAGTTATTCCCCTCAACAAAGGTGGCTTAGCAACAAACTCAGGGAATTATAGATGCATAAGTCTGACCAGCCTCATCTGTAAAGCCATGGAATGTATCATCATGGACCTCATAAATAAAGACATAGTCGACATCCAAACCCTGGATCTGACCCAATTCGGCTTCGTCAAGGGCATATCCTGCCTGTGAAATCTGGTGGATTTCTTCAAAAATATGACTGGGGACATTGACAAGTGCAAATCTGTGCACACAGTATATCTCGACTTGGCAAAGGCCTTTGACACAATCCCACACTCAGGCATTACTGATAAACTTAGCAAACTGAATGTGAACCCCTTTGTTGTAAGATGGGTTGCCAACTGGCTCGCAAACCTTACACACACTATCATAGTGGATGACTCAACATCAACCAGCACACCTGTCATCAGCAGGGTGCCACAAGGGACAGTGCCGGGCCCCCTGTTGTTTGGTATATACTTCTCAGAAGTTCAGGCTGAAACTAAGGGCCAGTGGCTGACCAAGTTTGCAGACTGCAAACTGAGTGCAGTTATTGAATCCCCAAATTATGTCAGTATAATTCAGGAGGGTGTTATGCAGACCAGTGAATGGTGTTCTAGTCACAGTGTCAAACTGAATGCAAAGAAATGCATCATCATTCCATTTAGTAAAAACAATGTCCCTTCATGCTGTCAAATTAACAACAATACCCAATGTACTGATGAAATGGTAAGAGATCTGGCTTCACAAGTAGACTGCGACCTTAACTTTGACCACCACGTATCTGCTGTAGTAAGGAAGACTTTATATGTAGCACACTTAATTAGCAAAGCCAATGCCTCTAGAGTAAAGGAGGCTATAACCTATCTATATTCATCACTAATCTAGCCTATAATTGAGTATAACACCCCTTTCAGCATGTACCATACAAAGCACTTGCAGAAATTTAAGAGAGAAGCAACAAGGACCTCTGAAGCTGAAACGCAAACAAACACCTGTCACAACCAAAGTGACACATAGCTCACAACACCAGTGTGCCACCCAACAACAGCCCCTAAGGCAAGACAACGTACCCAACACTTTAGTCATAGGTGACTCTATAGTCAGGCACACTGATGTCCGAATCACCAGGCTGAACAATGAGAAAAATTACAGTCAGCTGCCTGTCGGGTGCCAGGATCTGCCACATAATGCATGCACTCAAGTCACTCCACAACAAGTACAAATATGACTCTGTCATTGTCCATGTTGGAGTGAATGACTTAAGACTTACCTCCCTGGACTACATGAAAAGAGACATGGAAGAGCTCTCAGATCATGTGGCCCAGGCAGGTATGACCCTAGCCCTGAGTAGCATCCTGCCTACGCCCAGAATGATACCACAGTATAAGGACAAAATGATTGACTTCAACAATTGGCTAAGCTTCTGGTGTCATTCAAAGGGGATCCAGTATCTGTCTGCCTGGGAAGACATGATCGACAAACCACGATGCTTTGCCAGAGATGGTCTCCACCTGTCGGCCCTGGGATTCAGGTTACTGGCTAAAGCTCTTGCCACTCCTATAGTGCCTTTTTTAGGCAAGGTTCAAAGGACAAGACCACCACCGTAACAGATACAAGCATGCAAAATCTGAAGGCAATGCTAATCAGTGCTAGAAGTTTAAACCTCAAAATGCACTCTCTCGAGGCACTCCTAAAAATGGAGAACATCAATATCTGTGCAGTAACTGAAACCTGGTTCAAGGCTCCAGAGAGCACCCCTACAATACCAGGCTACAACTCTTACCACACTTTTCGGCCACCAAAACACTAAAGGTGAAGGAGTCTCCATATTCACCAAGGATATTCACACCTCCAGGCTAGTTGCCCAACACAATGCATCTGAAATTCTCCAGGTGCAACTAACACTAGGTAAGACTGCAATCCAAATTGTAGCTTGCTACAGATCCCCCACTATGCCCCAAGATTCTCACTACACCTTTCTAAACAAACTGGAAAATATTAAGATACAACCAAACACCCTAATACTGGGTGATTTCAACTACTCTGCCATTAACTGGGAAAAATACTCGGGTACCAACACATTTTCCCAACAGTTCTTGGAATTCATAAATTCCACAGCCCTGGATGAACTAATCCATTGTCCCACCAGGGGCTCCAATATCCTAGACCTGGTCATTATCAACATGGGAGATAGATGCTCTACACCAGTGGTCACCCCCTCATTGGTCAGGTCTGACCAAAAGCTAATCACCCTTGACATCCACATCCAACCCCAGCCCCCCAGTAAGGAAACCTCCGTAAAAAACTTCTCCAAAGCCAACTTCATGCTACCTCAAGTCAGAAGTAACAAACTTCATTACACCCATGCATATGGGAGCTGAAAGTTCAACTGCTGAATCCTACACCAAGGCACTGTACGAGCACATCCACTCGTCCATGAATTGTGCCATCCCAAATAGAACCAAGTCGCTCTCCTCCAAAAAAAGGAAGCCAATCTGGTGGTCCCCTGCCATAAACAAACTATGCAATAGAAGGCAGAAACTGTTGCAGAAAAGAGGAAAATCCCAGGATGCAAAAAACTCCCTTACCAGCCTCAGTAAGAAGCTAAGATCCCTCATAAAATCCTCCAAAGCTAGTTACGAAAATAAAATTGCCAAAGATTCCAAAGACAGCCCCAAGGCATTCTATAGTTATGTCAAGAATCTAAATGGCAATGCTCTGATCTGCTCTGAGCTACAGCAGACTGGCATTAAATATTCTGATCCCAAGGATATTGCCAATATCCTGGCAGATCGATTTAGTGCCAACTTCACCCTCTCTCACCCCCTAAAGGGCCCATCTCAATACCAAAATATTGCCAAATTCCAGTAATCATGGCCACACAGGTATAAACCGCACTCTCCAAAGCTAAGAATACAGCATCCATGGGAACAGATGACATCCCGGGCTGTGTACTACATGAACTACAAAATGAACTGGCACCTCACCTAAGTGTCATGTTTAATCATAGCCTCACCTCAGGCTTCATGCCCACTGAGTGGCGCATAGCTACAGTTATCCCACCCCACAAGGGGGATCCACCTAGGATCCCAGGAACTACCGTCCCATCAGTCTGATGAGCCTGATCTGCAAGGGCATGGAACGCATTATCATGGAACTTATAAACAAAGACATTGGAAGCCTAACACTGGACCCCATCCAGTTTGGGTTTGTGAAGGGCCGATCTTGTCTCCTGAACCTGATTGACTTCTTTGAATCAGTCTCCAGAGCTGTGGATGAGGGTAAGGCAGTCCACACAGCCTATCTGGACCTCGCCAAGGCCTTCGACACCATCTCCCACTCTGAAATCATAGATAAACTTACTAAGCTGGGCATAAATCCCTACATCCCTTGATGGGTTGCTAACTGGTTTACTAACGGAAACCAGACTGTAAAAGTAGCTGCCTCCAAATCCAGCTCCAGACAACTGACAAGTGGAGTACCTCAGGGTTCAGTCCTGGGACTGCTCTTGTTTGGCATCTACTTCTCTGAAATACAGGCCAACACTAAAGGCCTCTGGCTAACAAAGTTCACAGATGACTGCAAACTGGGAGTCATTACTGAATTCCCAAATGATATGGATATTCTACAAAAGGGCCTTACAGAAACAGATGCTTGGTGCCAGAGCCATGGGCTCAAGCTTAATGCCAAGAAATGTATATTTATCCCCTTTGGGAAAAAACGTGTACCCATGAATTACCACATAGGTGGCAGTACACTAAACACTGAAAGTGTGATGAGAGACTTAGGGACACAGGTGGACAGTGGTCTCATCTTCGATAAACACATTGCCACAACAGGAAATCCTTCTATGTGGCACACTTCATCACTAAGGGCTTTTCATCCAGAAAAAAGGAGGTCATTGTCCCACTGTACTCATCCCTCATTAGACCCATTATAGTGTACAATGGTACATTTGGTATGTACCTCACAAGACACCTGCAACAGCTGGAAAGGCTGCAGAAATACCTCACTAAAAGAATCACAGGCCTAAAGTAGATACCCCATGCTGATTGTCTAAAAAAACTCCAGCTATACTCTGTGGCATATCATCTACAAAGAGGTGATCTCTGCTTAACATACAAGGTCATGTCAAACCCTGAGCTGTTGGACATGCTCCACTTAAAGAAATCCCAATCCCTCCGAGCCACACGCTCCCAGGATCTAAACCTTGTCATCACAATGAACAAAACATGCTGGAGGGATAGGATCCTGACCCAGATACTCCCCATACTCTGGAATAGACTGCCCATACATGTCAAGCAGAGCACCTCCTTGGCCCTCTTCAAAAGGAACCTTGATGAATGGATGGGAGATAGGAAATTCAAACCGGGGATCACATCAGTCGCCCTGCTAGACAGGGTTCCAGGGAAGTAAATGATGTGGGAAGAAATAGCCAGGGAATTGTTGTGGCTAGGCTTATATAGGCCCTAGGGTCGATAGCCTAGTACCAACCTATGAACCTATGAATCTATGACCTCTGAGGTTTCTAACTAGGAAGATCAAGGGACTCCAGAACGTGCCTTCCACAGACCAACAAAAGTCCCTGTCACTATACTCAGTATCATATAGACTTCTTGGGGGAGACTTAGGCCTGGCTTACAGAGCAATCTCCAACCCAAACCTAATGAATTTGCTGCACATCCATAAATCAAACAGGACTAGAGCTACCCATTCCAGGGATCTAAATATGGCCTGCAACTTGAATAGGACATGCTGGAGGGACAGATTTGTCTCCCAGCGACTGACAAGTCTTTGGAATAGGCTGCCAATTCATGTAAAGCACCTCTATGACACTGTTCAAAAGGAACCTGGATGAGTGGATGGGGCACCATAAATTCTTACCAGAGATATCTTCCACAACCCTCCTGGACATGGGCAGTCATTACTAAATGCAATCCTGGGAATTGACTAGAGTGTCTATGGTATTACATTGGGATGAAACAGCTAGGCTTGAAATGACCTCTGGATCAGTAGCCAAGTAACCTCCTATGATCCTATGATCTTGTGTATACACACACACACACACATATACACACACACACACACACACACACACACACACACACACACACACACACACACACACACACACACACACACAGTTACTACAATAAAAATGCTAAGAGTAGCTCCCTATAGTCCCATTAGCTAGAAACTGTAGTTGATACTTTCACCAAGGAGTATAACATTACCTTCAAAAACAATAAAGTTACAATGTGATTAAGTTAATCCTGCTAATTATGGATACCAAGCGTCAGTTAGAAGTAAATAATTAATTAAATACAAACCTTTCATTTCAGTTGAAAAAAGACATGTTATTTGAACAGAACAGGTGAGCACTGTTGTAAAAGCCATAGAAATTCAACATTACATAGGTATTCATGCACTCATACTAAGTAACAATATAATCAATGATTATCAAGTATTTAATTTAAAGAGAACTGACTGGTTACATTTCCCATCCT
Organism: Protopterus annectens; assembly: GCF_019279795.1. Lineage (NCBI taxonomy): Eukaryota > Metazoa > Chordata > Ceratodontiformes > Protopteridae > Protopterus > Protopterus annectens. Next base: position 687,901,372 of record NC_056747.1, on the reverse strand, counting down.
AAGTTTTGTTATTGGTCCTTCCAGAGAACCAATCAGTGTATTAATGAACTTGGGAGCCTACTTGTGTTAGGGTAATGGTTTAATACTAATGATGGGTCAGTGTGTGCTAAAGATTGAATTTGATAGGTAGGGTCTTGACTATTGGGGATGGATCATTTTAATGGGGGATTGGGAACCATTGAGGATCTCGTGCTAATGATATTATTGAAATTACTGCAATATCAGGTTTCATGTAACTAAGTGATAGTTGTATACCCTGGGTCATAAAAACATCCTAAGAGAGTGTCCTGTTAGGTTAGGCTTATAGCCTCCTATAATCCTATGTGGAAAAAACTATTGTGAATTAAATAACATTTAATTTTGCCTATCTTATAAACTATCAGGAAAACTTATATTTTTATTTTTATAATTTATTTTTGCTTATTCTTATACTAATCGAATTTGCTAGTCTCGGAGTCAGACTTTAGTGGACTCGGCATTTAAAACTTGCATTTTTCAGTATTGGTTGTAGGCATTGAGTAACTCTGGTTTTAGTCCGATGTCATATTGCATAAGCTATTTATTTTACTGGATAGTTTAAGTCTCATAACTTTGATCTTTTAATTGGTGTATTAAGTGACTACCAATTAACAAAAATGTATGTGAGGGGATAATTGATTGTGTTAATAGGGAAGACTGACTACTGGACCACAATTGAGTGTTAACACATCTGATCAGGTGATGGGGGCCCAATAGCGAGGGGCTAGAAATATGGTAAAAACAATGGGAGAGCCTAAAAACTGTATATTTGATTGGGCTGTGAATTTTAGGTGGGAAACTATGTTAGTGCTAATGTAAGAGAAGTGACATTAATTCATATGTTGGGTATTACCCAGTAAGTTCACGTTGATAAGCTAAGGTTTGTGTGAAAAGAAAATTTGAATTCAGATTGGTCAGGTTCAGGTGGGCCAGGGTGAAATTATCATAGGAGGATGGGTGTAGTGACACTATAGTAGAAATGGCGCAATCATTGGCAGGTCAATGTTGAAGCATGAGAATTTCAGTAGCCAATTAAAATTACTAGTGTGTAGCCTGGCTGTGATTGATATGTTGGTTAAAGGGATATTTTCAATGGATTGTCAGTTTGTATGACAGCCAGTTTTTGGGCATATAAGTCATTTTCAATAGACTGGTGATTTGTGTGTAGGGTTGGGTAGGATGATTGATTCTTTTAAGGAGAATGCTAATGGGCTAGTCCTGGCATGACCTGGATTAGCTAAACAAGAGGCACTGGAGCCAATTGCTATCTGTAGTTTATAGTCACTATGGGTTGGCCTTTTCATGAGCGTATTGACCAAATTATCTTTAACTTCTCAGAGGTAAATATATTGATACAAAAAATAAACTACAAAACTCAGTACTTTATACAAGTGCCATGGCACAAGTCTGAATTTTACAAGCGTGTAGGGCAACTTATAGTGGATGGGATCAGCAGCCCATGTGGGGGAGCAGATGTTGGGAGGCCTGCATAGGTTTATAGCTTCATAGGTTCATAGGAGGCTACCAGAATAATGGCCCTAGGGTATTTACAAGCCTAGCTGTGTACAAACACAAGTACCCTTATTGAACATAGTTAGATGGTCATTGCAGAGCAATTTTTGAGCAGCACCAACCAGCCCTGTCCATGAGGGACATAGGTGTCACCATAGGGTGAATTTATAATCACTCATCTAGTTGTCAAGGTTGAGCTTAAACAGGGTCATTGAGTAGCATTGCCTCACATGCAGTGGGAGGCTATTACAGAGTACTGTCAATTGCTGGGGATATATCTGTCACCCCAGCATGTTCTGGTTATACCACAGGCAAGGTTGAGAACCCTGGCACAAGTTATCCTTGTCCCATTTGATTTGCAGATTTCCAGTATTTCCAGTAGGGCAGGGTCTGAGCTTACTCTCTAGGCCAGGCATGGGTCACCTTTCAGCAGCCTGCATGAGTACAGTGACAATTCTATCAGTATTTCCATGTACATCATGTTTTGGAAGCCCTAGATTCTCCCAGACATAAACCTCTGTGTTTTCCCCAGTTGCTGCAGGTGTCTAATGAGGTACAGACAAAAGAGAGCATTGTTCAAAATTAGTGGTCTGATAAGAGTAGAATACAGCAGAGCTGTGACCTCCCTGGTCCTGGACGTGATGTCCATATGTATGAGGTGCACAATGCAGAATGTGTGTCTCACCACTATGGAGACATAGTGATTAAAGTGTAGATTGCTATCAACATGAGTTCCTAAGTTTCACAACACTGTGTTTGAGCTTAGAGGGGTGCTATATATATCATAATTAACAGGGGTACTTCATTGCCAAAGAGAACAATGGGGTATTGTTTGCTTTAAGATTCAGTCTGTGAGTTTGGTATCAATCATTTGTCTGTGTAAGCCCCTTCTGTAATATGTTACCATCAGTGGGGGACTCTGTATGTGTGAGTCCATTTAACAGTCATCTGCACACTCTCCGTTGCTACACATTGGTGCGTGATGCGTACCTCCGTGCAAACATGGAGCCCAAAAAGTGAATGGAGCCATTGCTTTTTCTGCTACTTATGTATGTTGTATGTGATTCTATTTTTTTGACCAGATTAAAGTGGTAAAAATGGGGTAGATAGGAAAGTAGTGAAATGGGGAGCAAGCAGGGGGAAGAACATAGGGAAAGCAGGACAGGAATCTGCAGGAGGGTGGTAGGAAAGAACCATAGCTATCCAGTTCTTTTAACAGTGCAAATTGAAAATATGTGCAGAATATTAACTGAATTTGGACTGTCACCTCCACAAGAAGGGTGACCACAATGCAATCAAGTTATATAGGCAACTGGACCAAATCAAGTGTGACAAGATGACATGTGTGAAATGGGACGATTTTTTTTTTTTTTTTTTTTTTTTTTTTTTTTTTTGTGACAGGTGCCCCGTTTATTTTTTATTTGAGAGACAGAGAGAGAGAGAAATGTTGGGGAAGGGATGTAGGTATGTCTGGGTCAGGTAAGTTGGGTAGGTGAGGAAACAATTGCAGAAAAGACAAACAAGACAAAAGACAGGGATGGTGATGGACAGAAAAGATTGGGGGACACCATGATTGTAGTGAGGGTGGGAACAACCTGGGCCTGTGGCTATCAAGCTTGGAAAGAGAAAGAATCGAGTCCTCACCCACTGGTTTGTCATCACTATTACCTTACTCCAAAGGAGGTTGGAGTGCTTGAATTGTCCTCCTCCTCTGAAACATGAGGGAGAGCAACCTGTCCATCCAGTGTAGGCATGCACCAATGGTCACTGGCAACTTGCTGCAGATGATGAAATCACCACCTCTGCCACTGCTCCCGGAGAGTACCACTGGACCAGCCTCTGAGGTAGGACTACTTGAGGGTGCAAGTAGTGCAGGAGCAGCAGAGGCAGTGCTACCAGTTTGGCTCCCAGATGGGCTGGGCATCAGAGCTAGAGCCAGTGGAGCGGGGCCAGGCTGATACAATGGGGTTGGTCTACCTCACTGTGCTGTGGCGCATTTAGTGATGTGGTAACACATGGATGACATGGGCATATTTTGGTGACACATGATAAAAATAAAAAAATAAAATAAAGATAAAACAAAAAAATTTAAAAATAAATTATTTTAAAAAATAAAATAAAAATAAAGAAAAAAAAAGAGAGATAAAAGTTGGGGTGAGAGAAAAAAAGAAATGCAGTAGGTGGATTGGACACTCTAAATTGGCCGTAGGTGCAATTGTGTGCCTGAGTGAGTGGTATGGATGAACTACTGTGGCAGGGCTAGACACAGGCAGTGTAAATCTTGGCTCAAGATGATTGTCACTGTTGAAGTAACACCCTGACCCCATGTGCAAAATGGTAAAAAGGGGTTGAGGATGGATATGTGACATACAATGCAATAATAACAATTAGACAATTCTATTATCTTAAGTTTTACATTTAAGTATATACCTCCTAAAAGAGGCACACTATACTACAGACTGATGCAAGTAATCCTTGAAATCTGCACATATTGCACATATGCATGTTCCAATTATACAGATTACAGTTTACAGTAGGGCATTTGTGCCACTGGTATAGAGGTTTTAATTTAACGTAAATATTATTGAAGAAATAACAGTATTGTATAGTTGTGAACTGTGGTATTTGAACCAACAATCTCTGACTACAGTCTAATATTGGACTCTTACAATTGGTTTGAGCTACAGACTAATGCATGCCTACTTGCTTTTACAATTGGGATATGCATGCTCAGTTTGATACAACTGCATAAAATACCAAAAAATCTTTAACTTTCAGTGCTACAATAACACTTCTCCTCTGCTACATACATACCACCCCTTGCTTCCCTCACTTTCTCCAATCAAGTTTCATAGGCTCAGACACTGAACTCCCGATCTCTGACAGCTGGGGAAAGAACAGAAAAGAACAGAAGAGCACAATGAATACCAGTCTTGCCTATATTAAGCTTTCTAAGTCTTACAAGTACTCCTTTTAGTTGATACTTACACAGCTGCAGGATGTCCGCAGTCCTAAATTCCTCCAACCAACGGTCGAGAGCATGGGTGTCAGAACCATAGAGCCAGGGGGAGGGGGAGCCACCCCCCTACACACTTTTACAGCTGCAAGACCTGTTGAAAAAAATTAATGAAGTGGAGTTTTCATGCTAATGTGGATTCTCGCACAGAAGTTTAACTAAACTAGCTGTCTTTGTTCTCTTATTGCTCTGTGTTACAGGAGTTATGCTGCCGCTGTTCTGTTGGTGCTGCCAGAGCCAGAGTCATGCCGGTAAGGAGAGTTTTGTTCTTTTATTTGCAGGAGGTGTGTGTGTGTGTGAGTGTGAGTGTGTGTGTAGTGTGTAGTGTGAGTGTGAGTGTGAGTGTGAGTGTGTGTGTGTGTGTGTGTGTGTGTGTGTGTGTGTGTGTGTGTGTGTGTGTGTGTGTGTGTGTGTGTGTGTGTGTGTGTGTGTGTGTGTGTGTGTGTGTGTGTGTAAAATGCTCCAGGTAGGTATACCTGATGGTTAGTGTTACTCAGTTTAAAACAAAGACCTGAATTCTCTACCCATACCACCACTTGTGATTCAGGGAGTTGAGTCCATAGCCTTCAGCTGTCCAAATTTTGGCTCATACTTTTGGTCTGTTCCTCTTAAACTTTGTGGTTTTCTGGCAAATCAGTGAGAACTGACTTCACTAAATAATGATAGCCCTTTAAGTTTCAGTCTTCTTATCTTTCAGGAAACACGGTAACACAAAACACTTTATTTTAGCAACTTTCTAAGATTATACAAGCAGTATTTAAAATGTGTCCCTAGTTTTGGGCCTTTGCCCACCCCCCACCCCCCAATAAATTTTGTCTTTTTACAGATTTTTTTGTGCTGCCAAGTTGAGAGATTTAGTTGAGTGTCAAGTGGATTTTACAAGGAGCTGAGAACTTCAGGGGAAGAGAAGTTTAGTGCTACTTATGCTAAGTTGCTTGCATTGTTTAGTAGCTTAACAGGCAGTATACATGCTTTTGTTGCAGAAGGCTGTGGGTTCTACTCCCACAGTATGCAGATGGATTTACTGATACTGTACTGTGTTGTACTTTAAAGGGAGTGGATGCTGCAGTCCTATGAATGTCCTCCTTTGGAGGAGTTACCTAGTAACTATGTTTCTGTTATCAGTTTGCCATCCATTCCCCATTGCAAAATTACTAGCTTATCATTTTTTTAATGTAGCATAGGCAATTTATTCTTCAAGGGCAACAGGCACTTTATTTGTAGATGAAACAATGAAATATAAAGTTGTTTGCTAGTAGCAGCCTCTTCATTAGTTACAGAACCCTTTACTAAGGAATTATTTAGATGACTTACTTCTGCAGAGATTTTGCATATTTACTGATATTGGTAGATTGTAATGACAGAAGTTTAAGTAGCCTTTTATGGTTGAAATTTTCTGAAATGAGTAGTTTTGTCATTATTGGTTCATACATTTTGTTTCATTGCATACTGGAAGACTGTTCCAAACTACAAATTTAAAACACATTCTAACAAGTGGTGCTATATTATACAAGGAATATACAGTAATTTAATACAATCAGGTTAATACAATCAGGAAGGTGAATCAAAGAATGCATACATGTATGCTTGCTCACAGGATGCAGGAGATCAAAACAGGGGAAGAGACCAGTCACCAATGGAGTTCCCCCTCCCCCCCGCCCCTGGTTCGGTGCTGAGACTTTTTCTGTTTGGCATATACATCTCAAAAGTAGAAGGAAATACCAAAGGGCTTTGGCCGACTAAGTTTGAAATGACTGCAAGCTAGGAGCAGTTAGTGAATCCCCAAATAACTTACCCATCATGCAGGAAGGGTTGTCCCAAACAATAACTGGTGCCAGAATCATGAATTGAAACTAAACTCCAAGAAATACATTATCGTATCCTTTGAGAAGTCATCTACTCCAGGGAACTGCCAAATTGACAATGCCCCCTGAGAAATGACCCAGTTGTTTGGCATTTGGGAACTTGTGTGTACAGTGACCTATCTTTTGACCAACATGTGCCCAGAGTCATAAGAAAGTCTTTCTATATTGCACAGCTTATAAACAAATTGATTTTGACTAGATCTAGAGATGTTATTGTCCCCCTGTACAAAACCCTCATTAGGTCAATCATTTTGTATACTGCCCACTTTGGCATGTATCTGTCCAGACCCATGCAACAATTGGAATACCCACAGAGATACCTTACTAAAAGGATACAAGTCCTAAACAATAGGTCTTGCATGGAGCACCTCACATATTTATCACTATACTCAGTATCCTACAGAGTGCATAGAGGTGACATGTCTGGCATAAAAGGCATCCTCCAATGGACATACTGAACATCAGCAAGTCAAATGGCATCAGAAATACTCAGTCCAGGTATCAAAACTGAATGTTGTGGAGAGATGGATATATATATATATATATATATATATATATATATATATATATATATATATATATATATATATATATATCACAGAGGCTATCACAGTTCCAGAACAGGCTATCCATTCAAGTAAAACAAAGCACATCCCTGCCCATATTCAAATGCAACTTGGATCTAAGGATGGATAATAGAAAATATACTCCAGGATTGCCCCTCATGCCACTAACGGATAGAGGCCATTCCTAAATGCTGCATCCCTTACATGGGTCCCCTCAAATTATCTATAGTATGATCACATTTATTTTCACTAGGGCTAATATACAATTAACAGCCATGGGATAGGTAAAACCATGCAGGAAATGTTAATTCAAGCACCAAAAGGGAAGTTGGCTAACCTTAAAATGTCCTCCAAGTGAACCTATGTTGTGGTAGTAAATAGTTTTAAAAAATTGCCCTTTTTAGATCACTAAGTGCCCCCTCACCCTCTGCCCCCCAATCTTCAACAGCTTCCAGCGCCTCTGGTCAAGAGCATCCCTCTTCCTCCTCTGTTGGTCATTAAAATGATGCCTATATTGCTCTCCAGTGTGAGGGATGCCAGTGACACTGGATACTACCTGGGCTAAACTATTCCAATCCTTATACTTGTACTGGAAGCCAGAATAGTCCCCCTGCAGAAACCTATGGCTGTGTTGCTTTCCTAGGAGTCCAATAAATATGATGGACTCCTGGACACCCCACCTCTGTGCCCTAAACCTGGCATCTTCCCCACTAATGCCAGCCTTGTCTACAAGCAGACATAGATCAATGGAGACTGATGCTTTCCTGCCAATTCCACTTATCATGCTTACTGGAGTGCACACACCCGAGCAATACATTTGTATGATGGTAAGCAGAGAGCAGCAGCAGTAGCAAGCAGTGAGTAATGAAATAAATGCAATTGGAAGGTTAATCTGACATGCAACCTTAGTTTGAGGGGTATCTACTGAAGTAGCCTGGAAATATATATTGGAAATTGGAAGATAACTGTTAGTTAAGTTTGATTTGCAGACATGCACTGGGAGCATAAATGTAATGACCTGACACATTTGTTTTTACCTTTATACACTGAGAAAATTTATTTTTACACTGTGGATTTCAAACCTAGACATAAGGGACAAAACATTTTCTTCCACAGTGTTGATGTTACATCTTTGCCACAGAAGAAGTGCTGCTCAGACATAGTCAGGAATCATTCATAAATACAGGTAACAGTATGAGCTGTTACACATGTACGTGTGTGTGTGACCTGACAAGGTTATTGGATATAGAGGCAGCTGTGTATGTGTCTTAGGCAAATGTGAACGCCATGCAAGTCCAGCGATCAGAATTATACTTACAGAAATATACTACACAGTATACCCACAATCATACATCTGATAACACAATAATAGTGTCTCATCCTTCATACATACGTACAATTAATAGCAGCTTCACTATCTAAAGTGTTACAAGTAAAAGTGAATATAACGGGAAGTGGAACAACAGCAAAAGTGTATGGAATATCCTGTATTAGAACCTAGAACCATGTGTATGGCAGTCCTACAATTACACCTGTTATTACAAGAAAGTTGAAATAACAGTTGCCTATGTTTCAGTTCATTGTTATAAACTGCAATGTCACAACAGTAGAAACAAGGTTGCACACCCTGTACTAGAACCCAGGACCATTTGTACTCCAACACTACAGTTAACACCTTCTGCCACAGGACTAGTTACATGGAGTTCCTTAATTTTCTAATCATTGTTAATGTCTCTCTATTAACCACTGCACAACACTGCTAGAAGTAATTGAATGTATCTAGCTTCTATTTTTGGCTGTCTGGGTCCTGTCTGCTTCCTGGGTGGCCCACTTGTCCAGTTTGCGTACTGCCATCCTTCGTGCAAATGAGATAAGCACAGCCAAGCCCACCATTCATTTCCTCATTCCCATGATTGCACTAAGCATTGCATCACGCAAACACTGGCCTCTTTCCCCAAAAAATTGAAGAAAAAAAAAATGGGGAAAATAGCTGAAATGAGGAAAAACAATGTATAATATACACAGTACAAAATGTTAGGACACATGAGCTATTTCTACAGAGGCCTGGATTTGATCTCTCACTCCACTGAACCTTCAGAACACAGTAAGGGAGCCTCATCCCTCTTGGCCAGACAAACAGCTTTGCAGCAAGAACTGAAATCATTCTGCATACAACCGACTGCAGCATCAGATACTGTAATATGAAACCATACAACTGTTATTTGTACATTTATTATTTTTGCATGTAGTGCACTAAGTGATCACACAACCAGTTATGATTATTGCTTGCTGATATACAGCTCTGTCTTACCTTTCTGTGCTTGTTGGGTATTCTTCTCTTATCTAATCAGTAATTTGAGACATGCAGTCTGTAAGCTAGTCTATATCATTTTCCTTAAAATGTGTGAGGATATTAAATGGAAATAATATCATATTCAGTTGCCAACAAATGAAGAGGAGGTTGGATGCTAATGAACAGAACCTATGAAGTGTGTGCTGCTTACTTACATTTCCAACCTTGACAGAATTACATCTAACACTTTGCAAGTCTAACCTGACACACCCACTGGATGTATGGCAGTCTGCATTGCTGTTGTGTTTACCTTCTCTCTACGAGTAATCATTCACACTTGCAATCCATTAAAAACAAACACTGAGGGAGTGTCTGCACTATGTTTACATCTACATGAAGCCAAGTATTAGGGATTCAGGAATTCTAATGAGTTCCAACCTCATTTGCATCTTCACCATGCTGACAACCGTGAATCTACACCAACTGTGTAGCTAGGGAAACTGAAGGTGAGCAGACTCGTTTATGTGGAGAACACAGAAGAGAAGCTATTACTTTGGGATATATTTGCACAGAGGATTACTGATTTTGACAAGGTTATGCTTGCCTTTTGTCAGCTACATACTGCATATGCTGACATGTAATAAAGAATAATCTGTTTAATAGTGTTTTTTATATATATATAGACCCATGCTGACATGTAATAAAGAATAATCTGTTTAATAGTGTTTTATATAGATATATATATATATATATATATATATATATATATATATATATATATATATATATATATATATACCCGCGGTGGTGGTGCTGCGGTAGCATTGTCGCCGCACAGTAAGACGCTGTCCAGTCCGATTCTCAGCTAGAGCTTCTTCTGCATGGAGACATGCGTGAATGGGCGTCAGGTCTGGCAAGCTGGTACGTAAAAATCAACTGCCAATCATTAGTGGACCGGAGTTCCGCTGTGGCGACCCCTAACGGGGAAAAGCCGAAAGACACAAACAAATATATATATATATATATATATATATATATATATATATATATATATATATATATATATATATTCTGATTAGCAAAGGCTTTACACTTAGTTTATCAGGGCATTTCACAGGTATACATGATTGGCAATACTGTAACATGGAATATTCTGTGTTACATCTGTGCACATGTTTCAGGGTCAGTTCATTTGATAGCACTTTTAGCATTTCAAAGATGATTTGTTAGCAAAATGTGTCATTTGCCTGTTCTTTTGGAGGTGGTGGAACAAAGCTGCAATTCTGTTATGTTGCTACTGTTACTCTCCTTTTTTGCATTCAGCCTGCATATATAAGTCTAATAAGTCTTTGCTGTCACATGTTAAGGTAATTTCTGTACAAATCTCACACGTTTTGCCTGCTTACACTTCCAAGTAACAACATGCAAGGATATGCCATTCATTCATATTACTACACAATACATTCCAGGTTCAGGACTTACCTTGTAAATGGAACAGTTGCCACAGTTTTAATTCAGGACTGAATCTATCTGATGCAAGCAGTACACACCCAATATATGGGGAGGTACAGGTTGTGACCGTTGCCTGGCATCAATGTTAGTACATGTATGTGCATAGGAGGAAGATTTTAGGCCCTTAAGTGGTGAATGAGTGTGCTGTGTGTTGTCTCTTAGCCTATTCAAGGCCATATTGAGCACACCTAGGTCTGCCTCCACCCACAGCAGCTGGTGGTTCCCCCTCCGACTCCTCATCTGTGTGTGGCTGTGGTGACCTTGGCATTGGTGGTGGGATGTGTGCTCCTTCCGCTTGCTGATCCTGCTGAAGCTGTTTTCTCAGGATGACATTGTGTAGCATGGTACATACTATGAATATTTCAGTACATGTCCATGGATTGTACTGCAGGGGTCCCCCAGATATATCTAGGCACCAGAACCATGACGTCAGCAGCTCAAATACACACTCTTTGATATTTCTGGTTTGAGCATGTCTCATTATGACATTTGTGTGTGTGTGTGTGTGTGTGTGTGTGTGTGTGTGTGTGTGTGTGTGTGTGTGTGTGTGTGCGTGTGTGTGTGTGTGTGTGCACATTTCTGATGGTTGTCATTAGTCATGGTTCCAGTGCATAACCTGCATCCCCTAGCAAACATCTGGTACAGCTGGGAGGTGTGCCAGATATATGAGTCACGGCAACTGCCAGGGTTGCCATCGCAAATGTTCAAGATGATTCCCTTGGCATTACACACAATTTAGCAGGTAATAGAATGGAAGCCCCTTCTGTTTATGTAGTGCCTACCCTATTCCCTGGGTGGTGCTTTGATTTCTATATGTGTGCAATCTATAGCACCCAGTACCTCGGGGTAGTAGACTACATGGTAGAACTCCTGCATATTTCTGGCCCTATCCTCAGGAGTATGGGGAAATATATATGTGATCACTGGCATGTTGGAGCATAGCATTCAGAAATTGATGTAGGATTCTGGATGGTGATGCTCATGACACCCCCAGCATTTCCTCTGTTGGTCTCTGAAAGGTACCTGTAGCTAAGATTGTAAGTGCACATACCTTTGTATCTACTGGGATGGGTTCCCCTCTGTTGTCCCTGGCTCTGAGTTAAGGATAGCAGAGGTTGCAGAGTTCCTGTAGTACATCCCTATCCTCCCTATAGCACTCTACAATTTCCACATCATGTAGGTTGTGAAAAGTTAAATGGGGCCTGAACATTCTTCTCCTTCTTGGCCTAGGTCTATTGGCAGAAACAGCAGCAGCATAAGGCTCAGCCTGTTACACATATAAATGAATTAAAGCAGCAGAAGCACTACCTAATATTGTTTCTGTGTAGATGCCTTTCCGTGGCTGTATTCCACTGGATTTTGGAATTTGCAGGGAAAACCTACAGAGAGTCTACACAGTTGCTTTATAGCTTGTTGAATAGCTCCACCATGTTGGATTGCTTGAGTAGCATGCAGTTCAGCTGCTTATGCTGTAATTAGCATGCCACAGTGTTTACTATGTTTGCACGGTGGTATATGCCTCTACACAGTGCTTACTGAATCTAAAACTGTGCGCTACTGTGTAGGGTTTATCGAATTTGTCTGTCTATCAGATGATGCACACACACACTTACTACACACACAGATTGACAAGTAACTTAGAGGTTATGATTTCAACTAGTTGTTTGCCTTTGGAATATTAGAAATATCGAAACACAGAGTCAAGTAGAACAAGCAGACTCCTCATAGAAAGTACCCCAGCTAGGAGTCAAACTACAGAACTAAGTGTTATGAAGCAGTAATGCTATGCTGTGCCACTCTGCCATTTGGCTTAAGACACTTTTCTGTTCAAATGAACATCAAGTTGTTTTATATCCTTGCTGATTCCTTATCCAAGTTAACAATTCCCTCTGTAACCCTCCCTTTCCATTATGCATATTAAGGTGCAAGTCATTTCACATTTTAGCAGTGTGTTTAAATGCATACATTATTAACATTGTATAACTGCTATATGAGATATATGTGTATAGCATGCATTTTAATGGTCTTAAATATGTTACAAATAAATCAAATATACTAGACATGCCAATTTCCCCATGAAGAAATAAATTATCAAACTCAGATTTCTAGTTGTAGTACTGGATAGACTACCTATCCTAAATGAAAAGAATATCATTCCACAAAACAAAGAATGGTGGATGACCACTGCACTTTCAGAGATAGAATGACCCAATGCCATGGACATATACAAGCTGGCTATTCAAAATGGCTACAGATGGGTGGAGGAACATGTAAGGTTTACAAAATGGACAATGACTATGACAGATAATCACAGAAAAATTATCTGATGCACAAAATCTGTTACAAAGTGTTCTTCATTATCTAAGACTGGCCACATAAATGCATGCATACCAAGTGACTGTTATGTTAATGCCAAAAATGTCTGGACAATGGACTTTATCCAGACTAGTGCCTTGCTAAATGGACCTAGAGAGACCATTGATCTGTGTTATAGGTGCAACTTTTAAGCACCTAATTCCAAGTAAAGATTGGTTAAAGTACACAAACGTTTTAGTGAGCACATGATCTATTCTTGCCAGGCTTCAGCTGGCTAAAAGAAGAAAAAATATTGAAACTCAGGATACTGATGCTACTTAGGATGACATTTTGAAGCTTTATTAATTAACAGTAAATAATCATACTTAGACACACACACACACACACACACACACACACACACACACATATATATGTGTGTGTGTGTGTGTGTGTGTGTGCAGCGTGCAGTGCATTCGTGTGTGTGTGTGTGTGTGTGTGTGTGTGTGTGTGTGTGTGTGTGTGTGTGTGTGTGTGTGTGTGTTCTTAAGTAAACATTTACCTTCATAATACTTCAAGGCATCACAGTGAAATAGCCATGTGTGTCTGTGTGTGTGTGTGTGTGTGTGTGTGTGTGTGTGTGTGTGTGTGTGTGTGTGCGTGTGTGTGCGTGTGTGTGCGTGTGTGTGCGTGTGTGTGTGTGTGTGTGTGACAGCATGGGTAGTATACACGGATAGTAACATGATACAGCCATAATAGTTTTATAACGTTTTAAATATTTATAGAGCTATAGCTACCATGTGAAAAAATTACACTTTATATCCATGGTTTCCTTTCAGACACTATATAACCATGTGTGATTTCAGTAATTGTTTGCCATATAGATATGTAGTATGTCACCATTAGTGAGTATTCTTATTTCCATCTGAAAAGTAAGGTGCAGTATATGTAGGCATATGCAGGCACATGTGAGTGTAAATGTAAAATGAGCACATGCACCTGATGGAGGGACACCTTCTGCATATACTGAGTGCCAGTAAACAGCAGCCAATGTTTTCTGGTGTGGCATTTCTTCTATTGTACTGAGTGTTGTTTTGCTGGATCATCGGCAAAAACAATGATTATCTAAGACAAAAAACAGAATAAAGAGTGGTGGAAAGCGAAGGAAATGCAGATATATTTATGGAATTTCATAGAAGACTATATGAATTCTGGGAGAGTTAGAAAAAAATGCTCAGAAGATGCTGAAGGCATAGATGATGAGAGAGACAGACAGAAGAAAAACAGGTTGAAGGGAATCACAAAATCATGAATGCAGGAAAACTGGAAGGAGAAAATACATTTCCAGAGGATTTTTGCAAACTGCCAAAAGACCAGATAAGGAAGGGACTATGTAATGTAGGTAATAAGGGATGGAATTTGGCAGAATTGCTGAAGCCAGTGTACAGATCATTAATAACAATATCATTCAAGTGTACTAAGGGAAGGAGGATGTAAAACATTACAAGCCCATTTCTGTGATCAGTACAGATGCAAAACTATATGTTAGATTGTTTGCAACAAGCCTAGAGAAACATTGGAAAAACAATACAGAAACAGATCAGGAGGATTTTGTCTGTAATAAAATATCCATGGAACACAAAGGGGGTGTTATTGATTTTTTTTTTTTTTTTTTGCAGAATGAAGATTCCTAAATGGGAAACTGGTATACAAAAGGAATTAATTACATTTGACTGAGATTTTGCAGGGAAAATACTGGAAGACTTCAAACTAGAACCACCATTTCAGAAAGATATAATGACAGTATATGATAAGTCAAAGGGGGAAGTTGCTTCCCTTAACTTGATCTTAAGTGGATTTCACATGTCGCAGCCACCCTTGATATGTGGGGAGTGCTACGTCTCAATGGGCAGATGTACAGAACTACCCTACAGGAACACTCTGACACTATACATGATGGCATGGAGATGACTGGTATGTTTAAAGATGGATGGGTGAGACATGGGGTGTTAAGACACAAGTAAAATCCCAGCACTTCCTGCCTCACAATGCCAGTGCTTGTAGCTCACCACATCTTCTTTTTTCCTAACTACCCTGGTCTTGTTGCCACCTGTGTAATACCATTATATCCAGATTTAAAATTTTCATCTTTATTTGCAAGAAACAAAATCAACAATAAACAAATTACTTTTCTGGTTCTCCAAAATGTCCCATTTCCTGTATTCAGAAGGAAGAACAGTTGTAGATAAAGGAATTCTGTTAGTCCAACTCAAATGCAAGCTCCTCCTATTGCAGCCTTATCAAAAAATTCTTCTTCTTCTTCTTTCGGCTTTTCCTGGTTAGGGGTCGCCACAGCGGATCACCTGTCCGCTCATGATTGGCAGTGGAGTTTTATGGTGTCGAGTTACCAGCCCGGCGCCCAACCTTCCACAGAAGGCACACATACATACATATATATTTATATATATATATATATATATATATATATATATATATATATATACACACACACACACACACACACACACACACACACACATTAACCAGATTGTTTAATGGAATTTTGGAAAGTGAGAGAATGCCTGAGGAATGGAGAAAAAGTGTTTTGGTACCGAATTTTAAGAATAAGGGTAATGTGCAGAGTTGTAGTAACTACAGAGGGATTAAATTGATCAGTCACAGCATGAAGTTATGGGAAAGAGTAGTGGAAGTTAGGTTAAGAAGTAAAAAAAAAATTGCCTTGCAGATAACATGCAACCCTATTTGTAGAATCATTATTCTCGCCCCTCCCCCACGAGGTTATGAGTACCACTGCTAATTAATGACTAGATTGTTTGTATGGAATGTCAGTAGACTGAATGATCAAATTAAATGTGCAAAGGTTTATGGGTATATTACTAAATATACTCCCCACTTAGTTTGTCTGCAGTAATACATTTAGAAGAAAGGGAAACCTGAAAACTTCAGCACAGGTAACTTGTCATGGGGGCTGTAGCAATTTTTCAATGAGCCAGATGAAGAAAGGTTGCAATTTTAAGGAGTAGAGTTAGTTTTAGTATAGAAGACAGGCTCCAGGACCACATAATGGTAAAGCAATACATGTCTGGGGGGGGGGGGTCAGACTAACAATAACTTCAGTGTATATACCGCCTAGATCATCCTAGTCAGAGGTTAGAGAGGTAATGGACTATATAATTACATTCCACAAAGGAGCACTTATTCTTAATAGGAGACAGGAGGGATGTGTAGGGTGTCCTGAGGACATATAAGGTCCCTCAGCAAGGAAAGCATCCCATGGTGTACTACCACAGTATGGGGTTGTGGGACTTGGCCTCTATAGATGGGCATAGGGGTAACTAGTATACCTGTTACTTGGTGGAGTACTCTAGTGTTTTGTGTCTCTAGAACATATGCAACAAGTGGAGAGTTTTGAGACTCGCACATTTACCAATTCAGGCCATTTCCCCCTGAATATTTATTTATTTTTTATTTTGCTTTTGTTTATCAGGTTTGTCCAACTGGGTTTACTCAAAAAGAACCTTTTCAATGGAAGCCCAGGGAGAAAAGTTCCAAAGAATCACAAGCATTTTTAAAAAGGCATTCAGTAATATACTAGAAAAGGCATTAAGAAATATATATTAACAAGTTCACATTCATTTGTTAAATAGATTATATTCATATGAAATA
Source organism: Protopterus annectens (assembly GCF_019279795.1). Lineage (NCBI taxonomy): Eukaryota > Metazoa > Chordata > Ceratodontiformes > Protopteridae > Protopterus > Protopterus annectens. The sequence continues at coordinate 687,884,608 of NC_056747.1, read as the reverse complement.
AAGGAAACTATTGTAGTACAAAATATACCTATGCATTTAGTAGATGTTGAACATTGAGCATCTGAAAAGATTTATTAGTAAGTTTGTCAATAAGATAATAGATATTGTGTCTAGTGATGTGAAATTCAAAGAAATGGAGGTGAGATAAGGAACTCAGTAGAGCAGAAAATGTTAATATTGTAGTTAAGAGATGGATATTAAGCAGGTTCAGAGACAAATATATACGGCTATCATAAAATTTATATGACAAGTATAATAATGAGGTAGCAAGGAGTGTCACAAAACTATGAATATGGCTTGGAGATGCTAGCAAAACTATCCAATTGGTGAAGACTGGTTGTAGGGCATAGGAGTCTAAGTGAAGAGAAATGGTTTGACAATATGGCAAGTTGAAGATAACAGGCATTTGTTCTAAAGATATACAGAAACAGATCAATTGATATGATAGGTAAAGTTTTACTTGTCTTTAAATGAATTTACATTCTAAATGGATTTCAGTGGTAGTGGGATGTCGTACCACACTTTAGCTACACTATTTCAATATAGAGAGTTGCTTGCAGTACTAAATGATTTGGTTTCAGTGATATTATAATAAAATGCTAATAAGGCTTAAAATAAAGAAATATTAAAACAGTGGAGGTTTAACATTTCCATTTTATCTAGTAGGGACATGAAGATGGGATGTGGTCAAAGGTCCTTGAAACTGAATTTAATAAGCTTAACATGTTAATTTCATTGACGTAAGTGGTGGAAGAGATACAAGTTAATCAAGCAGTAGGGGATGATTTTCTGACAAATAAGGCTGAGGCAGCAACAGAACTGCAGAAACTGAATATAACAGGATTTTGTTGACAACCATGATGCAGACATGACAGGAAACTCAAGGAGGAACCCTGCATTAAGATTAAGGCAGAACCATTTGTAGTAACTGACAGAACAGACTACAATGTGCACCATATTCTAGACTAGGATAATTTATAGTTTACTATCAAAATCTATTTTTTTCCAGATGAAGGAGTAGGGACCAAGGAGGGCCATTGAGCAAATTATATTTTTAGACAAGATTTAGCTGCAAAAGATGTTTCAATATAGAATGAAAGAGTTGATGACAGCCATTAAAACAGAAATAGTAGAAAGGGCCAAATCCTAGGTCTAGATGGGCTTCATTCAGATCTATATAAGCTCTGCAGAGCGCAGATGGTTTGAAAGCCCAGTCTGACGTGATGAATGTGGCTTGTAGGGGTGGACTGGCACCTACTTCATGAAAGGAAGCAATAATATCAGTCCTGTCAAAGAAGAGAAAAGATCTGAGGTGTCCATGATCCTATAGGCCACTTTCAACACCAAATCAAGACTATGAGGGTTTTAGGGCACTTAAACTATATTTAAAATACTGCTCTTATCTTACCACTTAAATAAGTTTTTATTTTAATTATTGCCTTAGTTTCTGGTGTCACTCCAGGGGAAACCAATAACTTTAACTACCCTTCTATAGACTCAGAGACGTACACTGCCTCTAACGCACAGGCACAATTTTTCCTGGACTTCATCAACACAAACACTCTGGATCAGATAGTGCACACTCCAACCAGAGGGTCAAACATATTAGACCTAGTACTCACTAACATAGGAGAGTGTTGCACATGGGAGAGTGTTGTGTGGAAATGTCTCCATAAATATTTTTACAGTACTTAACTGTGGTAGTTAAGTATTATGTATCCTAGATTCACAGCTGAATGTTGGAGGCCAATGGAAGTAACTGAAACCAGAGACATATGTTTCTAGGATTGTGGTAAGTTATTACATTACAAGCACTGTGTGAAAATTTAGAGAAACTATAGCCATGAAAGACAGAATTTACACTTAATCCCCACTTCTTAGGGGTGAAAGAAAAAAGGCAAGTGAGTGAAGGGAGAGAGGGCCCTCCATATAGTAGTTATGATAGGAGTAAAAGAAAAAAAACAATAACCCACTAGTGGACCATCCCTACCCCCCCCCCCCCACCAAACTAAATGACCTACACAAGATACTAAGGCAAATAATGAGGACTGAAGAATGAAAATTAGAGGTAATCAAAAAGGAAAACTACTTGGCCAAATGGCGTCTCTGGCTCATGCACTATGAGGGTACACATCTAGTATAGGAAATAGACGCCTAACATTCAGCTGCAGCCCTTCAGATTTCCTAGCGGTTTGTTTTGTTTTTTATCAAGCAAAGCTCTCATAAAGACATAAATTGAATTATTCGTATTAGTGGTTTGTTTCTAATTAATAATTCTTTGGATAACATTCAACTGCAGCCCTTCAGATTTCCTAGCGGTTTGTTTTGTTTTTCATCAAGCAAAGCTCTCATAAAGACATAAATTTAATTATTCGTATTAGTGGTTTGTTTCTAATTGATAATTCTTTGGATATGGTTAAATAAATTTGTTTCATAAAAAACATATGCAAAATAAAGTACTATTTATACAGAAAGTGTCAGTAGTCGCATTATATGCATTTAATTATGCATTCACATTCCCATTTGGACTGCATGATCACCAGTATGTGATTTAGGTGTATTTCTTTTGGTGGGGAACAATGGTGTTTAGATAAACACTGTATTTGCTCCCTAGGGATCTAGTGAGTGATGGGTGAGTTTTTATATTGATGTGATATTCTATTTTCCAGTCAGCAAACTTGCTGACTGACACAAAATGGGCTGATGTCCTTCAAATGTGTGTAGATTAAAAAAATAAGAGCAAAATTAGTTATTATAGTTCAGTAAGCCCTGCTATCCTTAAAGACCCACTTTCCTTTTTAAAGGACAACAATGGGATTCTATTATTAAATGCTCAACTTCTCTGTCCCTTTCCTCCCTATTTATTGTCCCTGCTATAAATAAACAACACTACAGCATTTAAAATATTTCAAATTGACTGTTTCTCTCCACTAGAACAGTACCTTACTGTACTGTGGTGGTTTCACTTTCAAAAAAACTTTTATCCTGCCCTGAAAAAGTCTCCAATTCATTGCTGTTATCAAGGCCACTGAATACAGGTAGTTTTCTGGCCAATTCCCTCCCCAAACTGACATCACCATGACTGTCTTAAAAACCCACCCATGCTGTGATGTCACAGCTCCCTGGTCCTTCCCCTACGACAGTAAAGGCTAGAACAAGGAAACAGTACATGAGCTAAGTCTCCTGCTATGAACTGTCAATCACAGCAGGTAACAGCTCAAATTACCCTTAGCATTTTGACAGCTAGGGATGTTAGGTATGAAGGGGAATGGGAGATGAGACAAAGTAGTACAATTCAGGCTTCCCAAAAACTGCAGCTTAGCCATTCTAAAAAGAAGCAGCAGTAAAAGACCCTTTGAAAGTCTGTGTTCTGTGGCATTTGCACTGTTTGTATTTTAAGTAGTCACTGAATGGCATGAAATGTTACTTAAAACTAATTGACTGAAAGCAGTGTATGCATGTAAAATCAATGCAGTGACGAGATTTGGAAGAAAAAGGCCAGCGTGATGTAACTTTTTACAGACGAGCACTGCATTGTGGGATACTTAGAGGCATACTAAAACAATCAGAATTATTTCAAGATGCCAGACCCCAATGTGGTCAGACTCAGAAATTACGTATAAAAATATTTAAAAACCTGTAACTAGTCCCAGAGTGGTGTTAAAATGTAGGAAACACCAAACCATGATGAAATAAATATGTTTTCGAGGCTGTGAGTGCGGCTCTCCTTTAATTAATTTTATATTGTTAACTGTATTCTCCTTTTCAATTAAAGCGTTGCTCTTTACCTGAATAAATATTTTTTTGGCATTGAAATAAATAAATTGCAGTAGCACATTTACTAACATTCTATAAAATACTTTATGTTCTTAAATTAAAATAAACTAGCCTTGTTCCAAGCTAGTTATTCCTGTTTGATATTTCTCTCTCTCTCTCTCTGCATGATGCATGCATTTGGATTGTGACAGACCTTGTAATAGACCACCTGCCATCAGATCCCACCCTCCAGCACTCTACTGGCAACAGTTAGTACTAAATATGCAATTATTAGGCAGAAAACAGAAAAATAGCTTACTTAGTCATAAATGTCAGAATATCTTGCTGTTACCTCTAGCTTTTAGAATAAAAATCTAAAATAAAAATAAGCACACTTTGGCAGTGTTGATATCACATTTTCTCGCTGCCATAACATTTGGGTACAACAAAATACAGTAACACTTTATCTTGGTGAAAGGATGCAGAAGGTGGTTAGAGGGGCTTAATCTTAACTCCTTGTTTCCTCTGCACTGTAGAACATCATAGGAGTTCAGTTTCTTTTTGTTGTTGCTTAAAGTTTATCTGTTGTAGCAACATAAAATCAGCAAGTAGCATAACAGGAGCTGAGTTTTCTCCAACAGCACACAGATAATATGTAGCTGCAGCTGAATTCTATAAGGGGCAGAGCAGGTCTCCCCAAAATAATAAACTTCTTACTACGTAAGGGTCAGAAACTGGTTTTCATAAACTGCATTGAGTGAGATGAAAGAGAAATGTCAGTGAAGAATGTAATTATAAAAGATAAGAAGTGCTCACAGATGGGAAGATTAGTTCAGGGCTAGATGGTGAGCATGTTCCAGCTGGCAGGCTTCTTCTCTGGCTAAATGATAACTAATGCATACATAACCTAAAAATATAAAAGTAAATAAATACATACATAAAATTAATATTTCGCTATATTTATATTTTTCTGTTGTATGAATATTACTTTTTCTGTAATTTGTTATACACCAAAATGGCCTGAAAGACGGAGTGCCATGTGTTGACATTTTATTTTATAGCCATGGCTCTTTTGTTGCACAAATCTCAGGATTTGCTTTGTATTCCCATATGATTACTTCACAGAAGCAAAATATTTTTGTGGTCCTGTCTCACCATTCCTTTGCAAAAGGAATGGTGTGATTTCCTACTTTCTATGGCTGCATCTGGCAAGAGGTGATGCTCAGACAAGAATGCTTATCCATTTTGATGCTCAGACAAGAATGCTTGTCCATCCTTGAATAAAGATCTACTTCAACTCTTCCTCTGGAAAGAAGATTTTATTTATTTTAGCTAAGTTTTGCTAAGTTAGCTACAGCCAGGAAACAACATTCTGAACATTTATCTGTATTCCTAATCTTCAGCAGTTAAAATGCAGACTCTGGAAGTTTTTCACATAATTTCGAAACCTTTAACTGACCGTGTAGCTAGAGTATTGTAGCCAAATTACTCTGCCTGCTTAAGTCTCTAGTTGTATTTCATATAGCTATCACTGTTCACTGACTTGCCTTAACTAAGGCAAGTCAGTGAACAGTGATTTGCCTCAAATAAGGAGTGTCTACATGATGTGAAAGATGCTGTGTCAAATAATCTGAAACAAACTGCAGCATTTCACAGAAAACCAAACTGGTGTACAATCATGCAAACATGGGAAATAGAGAAAGTCTTACTTCAGTCACATTATCCTGGTATGTGGTACTTTGGGAATGGAATCAAAGTAAGAAAGAAACACCGTATAATGACAAAACACGACATAACACTTTGGGGAGAGCTATCCTTTAAGAATCTAAGAAATGTTCCAGCTGAGAGAGAGTGGATTTTGAATGATTATTATGTAGTATGTTCCTGGGTGGCTTTATTACATGAAGATCATGCAGATTAAAAACAAACAGGAAAAAAATGAACAGTTTGTGTATTCCTTGTCCCCAAAATATCATTGCTATAATAACCTATGCATCAGGATATGTATCAGCACAGTACCTGCAGCAATTACAAAGAACACATTGCAGGCTACAGGACAGTTACTTTGTACATGGTGAATCTATGATTCTGTAAAATGTATGCAGTACTGGTTAATGGCAGATCTTCTCAGGGTACATCATGCCAGTCAAGCACTACAGAAATTGCACTGGTCGATATTAGTCTTGTGGTGTGCCTTATCACTGTGTGACCTTAAGGCCGTTCACCAGATACCTCGGTCTCATCATTATGTAGTGATCTCGGGATATGTATTCATCAGACTGCAGATTACAGAACCTCTACATCTCCGAATTCTATCCTCACCAAGGGATTCACTATACTCTGAGACAGAATCACCCTTTTCAGTTTTTTTCTAAGATACGACTGAAATGCTTTCTTTTTCCAGAAGGGTTAATCTCACTAGTGATATTCATCCTGATGCAAAAGTCATCAATCAGCTAACGTTAAACTAATGATTTAGATATTTCATTAAATGTAAAGATTTATTTTAATTTAGGCTGTCCTTTTCTTCCTTGAAGAAACTTATTTGATTTAATAAAAAAATATTATTAAACATTTTATTACTAAAACTTTTAATATTATATTTGCTACAAATAGATATGTTTTTCATGGCAATTGTTTTATTATTTTATAAATTGTGTTTACCCTCCCTAAATAAGATGGCACCAATGAAATGAGACTATTAGGTATACTGTTTCTGCAGAGTGATAACCTGCCAACATTAGACAGCACAAAGTAGTCCCCATTTGTTACTGTTTCCCAGCTATTGTCACTGCACAGAGGATGTTGTGCTGGTGAAGATGGAAATTTACATACATTGACAATCATTTTGCTTGGGAAAGTTGATAAATGGTGATTTAATGCTGCACACTAGAACACCATGTAATGTAATGTTATGGAAACTGTGCTACACACCTTATACATACATTCTGTTGGGAGCAGATTAATTCTTTGATAGCTGTTTGTGTGACTCAGCATTTATAGTCAGCTCATCAAAAATGCTGTTTCCTACAAACTGGTTACTGCAATGGGAACTTCTCCTTACTCTAATTATTGCAGTGACTCTGAAAATGATTACAATAATTTCAGGGGTGGAGGGAGTTGGGTTTGGGGGTCAGGGTGGGGTTCCCCCTCTTTAGAAAATATATTTTTTTGGAGGTTTAACTGAGACCACATCTGATGAATTTGTTTTCATAAAACAGACTTAAGTCCCATTCTGCTTCATTAAATGTGCTGGATACTGAAGAATTAACCCGCATTCAGATGAAACATAACACTTGTGTACCATATATTTCTGTCTGATACAAAGATTATACTGCAGTGACGCTTAAGCAGCAAGGACAGGGCATGAAAGCTGTCATGCACCTCCAAAGTCAATACCTTAGCCTCTACAAAGGTCCTGGTTTTCCCATCCATTCCATAGTGGAGCCTCCTGAAGCGTTATTCCCAAACTGCATCCCCATAGGATTCAACAGAATGCACTGTTCTCTAACACCAGTCATGGACCTTACTATAACCATTTGAAATCAGTTTCATAGTGGGATCTGAGAAATACAAGACAAATATACAGCAAAGTCTCACTTAACTGGCACCCATGAGGATTGGTAGATGCCGGTTAAGTATATGTTCCGGTTTCTTGAGAAATGCTTTGTGATTTTTGATTGGCTTGTATACTTGCATACGAGCCAATCAAAAATCACAAAGCGGAGCCACTTCTAGTCAATGCAGAACTGAGGGCTGTTCCACATTGAGTAGAAGTGGCTCCGCTTTACAATTTTTGATTGGGTTGTATGCTGGCATATGAGCCAATCAAATGTCGGTTGCTTGCGAATGCCAGCTGCTTGAGTCCCAGATAATGGGGACTTTATTGTATTTAATTTCAGGTATTAATTCATTCATTCATTCATTCATTTATCTCTTTTGATGACTGGGATAGTCTGACTGAGCATAAAGCCTATTTTCAGAGGAGGCCCAATGAGAAAAGCTACATAGTAAAATTGCAATTAATATCATATTAAGTCAAAATAGATAGCAAAGGCATTATATTACAATAGAGAAGGGTTTCGTCATTTAAAGATGTATCATCAGAGGTGCAAACTGCCTTGAGTGTATTATTCCTTATAAATTTACCTAGGGTTATGCACTATTTAGCTCCAATTCTTGTTCCCTAAAAGCACTGTAAGAGATGCTTTCTGGTTCCATACATGGAGCCTTTGTGACCATGTTGCACTGTTTAGGACAGCTGGCAAATTGTTTTTTTATTTCTTTCAGTGTGTGTGTGTGTGTGTGTGTGTGTGTGTGTGTGTGTGTGTGTGTGTGTGTGTGTGTTTGTGTTTATTTTTCAGTGGGTGAGTTTTAAAGCTTCTCGCATTTTCCCCTCCTAAATCTGTAACTAGTGCTAAGGCTAGATGTTTGAGTCGTTTCGGTTGGACAACAGAAGGGCACAGTAATGGGTAACAATAGAAGGCAACTCATTTCACTACAAGGAAAATGAAAAGGCACATAACAGTCTCAATGGTTTGGTCAGAAGAGGTATGATGAGTCCAGGGTAAAATTAATTTAACTGAATGAGATCTAGAGGAGGTCTAATGATGAAATGTCCTGTAGCAGGAAAAAAGGTATGAAGCACTTTGTGTTTGTGAGGTGTGTACTAGTGTAATTGAGAAAAATGTGCCCTAGTAACTAGACCTAAGCATGAAAACCAAAACAAAAGAGGCAAACTCCATCAGTGCCATGAACTCAGTGTAGGCCGCAACCCTGTGTGCCCAAGTCTATTTTGCTATAAAAACAGGTAAATGGTTTCACTAAAAAGTTATCATCGTATGTGAGAACAAAACTCGTTTTTATTAGGTTCCCTACTGAAATGTTGACACTCGAAATGCAGAGAGCCAACAACCTGAAAAACAAAACTTTTATGTTGGGAGAAAGCGTCCTGCACTCCCCAGTGTGGGGAGCAAGATCCCCACACTACCAGAACATATATTATATCAACTCTTTCTATCTCCATACCTCTGAGAAAAGGGAATATTCTGAGAAATGGCCATCTCTGACTTTTTATACGTAAGTCCATTATTCAGTCATTCAGTCTCCATATTTTGGGACTCAGTCTAGTGGCTCATGCCATTTCAAATGGTTTCCAGATTATTGTGCATTCTCTCTTTCAAGTATTACTGTAATAATAAAAACATGCCTTCTAAAGTCATTAAACATGAGGCATGTATCTTTGAAATAGATAGTTTTTTGCACAATGGCTTCAAAATGAGCGTAAGCAGCCCTACTCTTGAGTCATGTAAACATCACTCATGTCTACAAATATGAGCAGAATGTGATTAAAAACTTCATATTTTTAGAATGCCATTTAATTTTCTACAATGGGCAGCATTTTTCCGAAAAAGGGTCATGTTCAGGTAAGCACAGATATAATATAAGGCTGAAAAGGGAAGGGAACAGTATGAGGGTGGATTTCTTCACCAGATGAGCATGACTCTGATTGAAATGGACTGTTACTGTACAGGGTAGCAGCAAACACAGGGGTGAAGTCCAAGGATCCATAAGACAGACACACCGAATAACTACAAATAACGAGTAGAGATACGAGCCCAGACTGAGTAGGGCCTGCAATTTGGCAGGAAGTGGAAAAATGGCAGATAAGAAGGGCAGACCGTAATTATGAGAAATGAGTTGTCATATGGTCTGTACCTCAGAGAGAGAGATTTTGTCCACATTACTGGCAATACAGGTTACTATTTCAATTTTTCACTGACTCGCACTGTACCTGATACTCTAAACAGCTCTTTGCCACCTTGAAAGCTACTTATGTTTATACATACTTGAGAGGTACAAATGTGGTTCTTCTACCTATAATAATACAGTGACATTTCACTCAAACAGTTGTTCAGATTAAAACAAGCTCTAACATGGCCAGTATTATGTTGATTGAACTGATTGGGTGTACTAGGGTCCCAAATTTAAGGGGGACACACACTTGTCACTGTAATCTGCATCATCTCTCTCAAATGTCCAGTAGTTTGCAAAAATACCAAATTTTCAAATCATAAAAGCTACCATGAAATACCAAGTGGTGTCTTTAAATTATGATTTTTATAGCCTTTTTGGGACTGGCTGCAGCTTTAACTCATAGGATCATAGGAGATTACTAGGCTAGTGACCCCAGAGGTCATTTTAAGCCTAGCCGTTTCAACCCAATGTAATACCATAGAGGTACTTGTCAATACCAAAGATTGCATTTAGTGATGGCTGCCCATGTCTAGGAGGTTGTGGGTGCTTTCCCGGCAAGAATTTATGATGCCCTATCCACTCATCCAGGTTCCACTTGAACAGTGTCATAGAGGTGTTCTGTTTCACATGAACTGGCAGCTGGTTCCAAAGACGTGGCAGTCGCTGGGCGATAAATCTGTCGCTCCAGCATGCCCTATTTAAGTCGCAGGCCATATTTAAGTCCATGGAACAGGTAGTCCTAGACCCATTTGATTTACAAATATGCAGTAAGTTCACTAGGTTTGGGTCTTGGGTTGCTCTGTAGGCCAGGCATAAGTCTCCCCTAAGAAGTCTATGTGATACAGAGTATAGTGACAGGGATTTTAGTCCGTCTGTGTAAGGCATATACTGGAGGCCCTTGATCTTTGTTAGAAACCTCTGAGGTCTCTCCAATTGATGTAGATGGTTAGTATGGTACAATTGCACCTATTGCACCATTTAAGCATGGGGATCATTCCTATAGCACATTGAAAATAAATAAATGAAAAAGCAAAGTGCCTCACTCCCATGCCTAAAGCCCACAAAACATGTACATATTCCCTTCTGCTTAACATTTATAGATATACCATTGTGGTCACTAAGTACCATGATGGTACAAATGTAACTGCATGAAATAAAATCTTTTGAAAGAAAGGGAAAAAAACATGGCTTAATATTATTGTACAACACAAGTACTTAACAGAGGCCCCAGCAGTCAAATGAATGCCTAAAGCAAGTAGAATCAATTATTCCCTGCATTCCATTTGTGTCCTCTATGTCTGACAGAGATGTAGTATTAAAAAAGGACTTTTTAAAAGTTTTTGCAGAGAACCTTTTCCCTAAGTTCATTCACAATGCATAGGTCAGTGCTTCCGTGCATTCCAGCCAGAGTTACACAGTCACCTGATGTCACCGGTGAACTGGACTTACATATTGCAAGTCATGTGTGCAGTTCCACATGGAACTGGATAGGACTGCCTTCATTTCATTTTTTTCCTAAAGAAAAACATTTTTGATGAATTATCATGTATGACACAGGCAATCATACATTCATATAAATGAAAACAAACCATATTGGTATATTTTCAGTTGCAAACATTATACATCACATATAATCTTCTATGCAGTCATCGTCAATTGATTACACAGCTCATTCAATTCCTGCATTCCCTTAAAACCTCATTCCTCCTCCAAAATATTGTTCTGCATGTATTGTACCCACAATTCCCATTTTTCTATGTAATTTGTTCCTACCATTTTCTAAAGATCCCACTACCTGATCTTTTATCTCTGTTACTATATTCACTACTTCTAATACATTTGGTTTAGACCAGGGGTCTGCAACTTGAGGCTCTAGAGCCACATGTGGCTCTTCCACCCCTCTACAGTAGCTCCCTGTAGCTTTGAAAAATAATGGCTACTCTACCATACACACACACACACACACACACACACACACACACACACACGCACACACACACACACACACACACACACACACACACACACACACACACACACACACACACACACCAGTTACCTCTCAACTGTGCAGATTTTCGCAGAATTGACTTTTGCCTCATATTTTTGGTCTGTTTCTCATAAAATTGTGGTTTTCTGGAAAATCATTGAGGGCTGAAGTCAGAAAAAATGCAGACATTTAAGTTTCAGACTACATACCTTTCAGAAAATTCATGCTAATGCAAAATCTGTTAACGTATCAACTTTCTAAGTTTGTAAGAGCAATATTTAAAAAGTGTCCCTATTTTTGGGCCTTTCTGCCACATTTATAACTGTCCAGATTTCTTGTTCTAAGCGGTCGAGAGATATCACACACACACACACACACACACACACACACACACACACACACACACACACACATGCAGCGATCGAGCAATCCCAACAAAAGAACAAAAATAGGGACGGATTTTAAATATTGCTCTTGTAAACTTTGTTCTTTTATATTTAGTATAATAACTATATATAAAACGTTATATGCTGTGTTATCTTCATTTTAGGGGTCAAATAGGATTTGTGGCTCCTGGTGAATTTTATTTGGTGGGAGAGGGGCCAAAATGGCTCTTTTGATAGTGAAGGTTACAGACCCCTGGTTTAGACTTTGATTTCCATTTTCTAGTAATTGCTTTTTTGGCAGCCACCAGAATTAAACTCAGCAAGGCTTTACTATGTGTAG